>NW_025893454.1:256463-288337 GCF_002878395.1 Capsicum annuum
TGTGTGTTTGTTGTAGATCCGAATTTTCCAAGTTAGATCTACAAGTTTTTGTTGTGTTTTGAAGGTTTATAGTGCTAGATCCTTTCTCTCTAGCACATAGGGAGTCTAGATCTACTTTTAGATTGAAGTTTGGTTGAGTTTGAGCTAAGAACCTCCATGAACATGGTGTTTTGAAGCTTTTGTGCTAGATCCAAAATTTACCCTTGTGATTTAGGCGTGTTTGGTGGCTGATTTTTGATTGGCTGAAGTTGTTTTGGGCTAAGGAACCTAGATCAAAAAAATTCAGATTTGGAGTTCATTTGCTAGGTGGTCAAACTTGGTCAACACTTGAATATTCATCTTGTTCATCCATGATCTTCATAACTTATGAAAAAGGATATTCAAAGCTCTTGTTTGATCCAAAAAGGGAAAGAAAGAGAGTGAAAAGGTTGTTTGTCCAAAAGCATATTCAAAGAATATTCCATTCTTCCAAAAGGAAGAGGGGACAAGGGGAGAACAAAGTACAATTGCAAGTACAAAGGGGGGACCAATTCATTTCTCATCCATTTTGAAGCTTGAAAAGGTTTCAATCTTAAAATTTTTCCCTCCAAAACCGAATTCTCTTCCTTCCTAAGAGTTGTTAGGCCGAAAATTAGTTGGAAAAAATTTTTGGTATTTCGAAAAAAGTGACAACCAACCACGTAGTGCCACATCATCACTTGTGGTCAACCAAAATTCACCTCTAAATTTAGATTTCCTAGTTTCCATTTGTTGTTTCTAGTTGCTTTTGTGTTGATTCTATAACTAATTAGCAAGCTAGTAAGTACCTACTAGGTTGACAATTAGTCTTGAGTCCGTTTATTTCGTGTGTTCGGTTTTTTTGTGTGCTTTTCTCATTTTTAAGTTGTAGTATTTTGTTGGTTCAAGTTCGTGCATCACTTATTTTGAGTATTTCAAATGAAGATCCATTTCAATTCAAAGCTTCTCACCTCTCAAGTAACTTTCCAAGTATTGTCGGTTCTCCAACACTTGTGAAGCCAAGTGTGAGATGAGGTTGAGTGTGAGTGAAGTGAGGCTTTTGAACTAACTCGTTTGTTCGTTTTGTAGATTATTTTACTTGCTGTTTTTTGCACTTCATAGGTACATTTTCCATGGAAACCAAAGGTCTTCCCAACCTTTGGGAAATGATGTTATGGGGGCTTTGATGGCCCAAATAGAGGCCTTGAGTCTAGAAATGAAGAGCGGAAATGATGCTATAAGGAGTGATATGGATTCAATGAGGGGTGACATAATTAGAATTAGAGCGAGGGTTGATAGACTATGTCCACCAAAATCTCCACAATTCCAAACACCTCAAGTCCAAAGACCCTATACTTCACAAAATCCAATGACTCCTCTCCATGAGTTAGGAACCAAAGAGAGTGAGGCCAAGCCTCAAGATGGAGAGAAAATTATTAGTGAGTTACAAGAAGAATGTGAAGAAAAAAGGGAAAAGGAAGGGTAAACCATGGTAGTGAAGTTGGAAAGGGAAAAAAAAATGCTTGATTGTGGATCTTGTCCACAAAGGACCCTTTTTATTCACTAACCCAAATAATAGCATTTTTCCTAGTATTTTATCTTCTTATGTGCAGGTTCAAGACCCTAGAAGTCCCGAGGAAAACCCCAAGTTTTCTTCAAGCCCTTGGCCGAAAGTCCCCATTTTGGGACAAGCGATGAAGAAGTGAATCCAAAGGGAAACCTTGATATATTCCCTTGTAATGTGGAGCATAAGGTCTGCCATGATGCAAAACCAAGTGAAGAAAACACTTCTCATAATCTACAAGGTAACAAAGCTATTTTTTATACTCCTAAAAGCTTGAATTATTGTGATGTGGCTCGTAGTAGCCAAAGTGGTGTAGTTTTGGATTTGATTAGTCAAGAAGTGTATGAATCTCCCTTTTGTGATACTCTTGGTGTTGATAGGTTGTATAAGGACCAAACTCTTGTTGTGAGTACGCAAGCACTAGTTGATACTTTAGATGACAAAATCAATTCTTTTCGTAAGAATGATTTGTGTCCATCTAGTGCTAGTACTTATAACTTGAATAAGGTTCAATTATCATGTGACAAGAGTATTCACAAACTACATGACCCTCTTGTAGATGATAGTACCTTGGTTGATGTCTTCACACTTGATTCCTTCCTATACTACCTCTTTGCCTATGATTATAACCATGTTAATTTTGAATTGATATTATGTAGAGGTAGTAAGCTTGGTGGCTGTTTTCCTTTCTTGAATGAAGATGATTGTGAGTTTGATTCTCTAGTAAAAGGAATGGCTAACCTCGGCTTAGATTTTTTTCTATTTCATCCATTTGATCCCGGTATTGGAGTGGGGAAGGATGTGTTTCGGATTGCATTCCTTTTTTCTTGATATCTCTCTTAACCATGTCCTTTGTGATGCTTGTAGTAAATATTTCATGATTGTAACAAAGGATAGTTGGGTGTATTCCAAAAGTGTACCCCCTTGGCATAATTGTATTATTGATCTTGATAAAGTATATGGTCCTTTGAATGTGTGTAATGAAAGCCCCTATGTTAATCTTGTTCATAATGACCTTGTGTTTTTCCTAGTGGTGGGTAATGCCTTGAATGATTGTGAACTTGATAACCTAGTGAAAGGAGTGGGCCATCTCAACTTAAACCTTCATCATTTTCTCCCATTTGACCCTGGAATGCTCTTGAGATGTGAAGGATATAGTTGCTGGTCATGCTCACTTATTTTTTATATTGATGCTATTCATGTCTTTGTTATACTTTATGCTAAGCTTTTTATGTAAAAAAACCAAGGATATATGGATGTATGTCAAGTGTGAGCAACCATGGGTAGATGATATAAATGTGGTACTAATACTAACCCTCCTACCAAGAGGATTTTGTGTATGTTTTTTCTATCTCTTTGGTTTTTACAAGATCTGAATTTGAGGACAAATTCCTTCAAGATGGAGAGGATGATACAAGCACAATGAGCCGCAAGAGCACAAGATATTGTAAAAGTGTCAAGGCTTCAGAATTGGCAAGCAATTAAAGACTTTTTGGATATTTTGAAGCCTTGGTAAATATAAGGAAGGAGGGGAATTTATACACTCCATAGGCGCCTCAAAGGAAGGATAATGAAGACTTTTTACACTCCAAAAGAGCACTCTATAGGCGCCTCCTTTTAAGTCCTCATTAAGGGCATTTTTGTCCTTTGGCATGTAGTAGTATAAATAGACCATTTTACTTCTCTTTTCAGTAGACTTTTGATGACATTGAACTTACTTCTATATTGTAGTTTTAGTTTTGTAGAGAGAATAGAATCTGAAAATTGGTCCTTCAACACTTGAAAGTTAGGGTTTTCATTTGTCTTGGATAATTGGCAAGAAAGGTGTGCTTGGGGAAGAGTGTTTCCTTTGGGTCACCTAAGAGAGTGGTTTGAACTTGCATGGTGATGTGTGTTTGAAGGTTTGATACACCTTCTAGTGCTATTCACTTGTGGAAGTAAGGGTCACTTTACTATCTTTTCATCTTATGCAACCTTCACCTTCTCCGGTTCTTTGTGTATTGTTTTCTTTAGTTGTGTTTGCTGGAAATTGTTTGTTGAACTCCAAATTTCATGATTTCTTAGTGTTTAGGCTATCACTGGAAGCCCATAACATAAACACACAAAACAGTCCGCAAACAACACCCCAATCATCCTTCAAATAACAACCAAATATGTTCAATCCTCTACCAACACATGTATATAGAAAAAGGACAAAAGTGGACAGCAAACATACCTTGATTTCCTTGTTAGTTTAGCCTCTTAATTTGTATCTCTTAAATAGCTTAATCCCTTCACACATACACCAAAAGACAAATAAAGAAATCCCTTAATAACTAAGAACAATGGACTGTCCAACTTATAGAGAGGGCTATCCAGAAATTAATCTTGAAGAACACATAGTTTCCTTAGTACAAGCTCATGAATTGCTCACTTTACCTTTATCTTGGGCGGAAGGCCAATTCCAAGAACCCTTGTGGGAAGATAGGGTTACTTCATAGCCAAGAGTGAACAAGAGAGAAAAACCTAGAAGTTGAAATTTTTGTCTAAGTTAAAAATGAGCAAAAATTGCTGATTTCAATCTATATAAAGGAGCTGCTCTTTGGCCGACTTTCTTGACCCTTTTTGGCCCATATTTTATCAAGTGAATGAATTATCTACTTGCCCAATATATTGGGTTTTTGTGGATCCAAAGTTATTGGGCCTTAGCCACCCATTTTCCCTTCTTTTCTTCTCTTTAACTTGGGCCTTGGCAGATTTGAGTATTGGGCCTTTTTACCCATTTTATTTCTCTTCTATTCAATTTGTGCCCAAATGAGTACATTACATTAGTATAGGCCCAAATCTGCTCCATAGCCATATGTCCATTAATTTGGTCCAAATAGTTCAAGTAGGTGACTCACCTACTAGCTTAATTAAGTCAAGTAAGCACCTCAATATTTTGTTCCATTTTCAGCTCCTAATCACTTTAATCTAACCTTACACTTATACACAAAGGAATCATTCATAAAAACATTTTTACAAGAACAATCACATTTCGGGTTTCCCAAGTAATCAAGCAAATCATGGTCATCTTTACCTATTCCTTTTCAAGACTACACATTCCCTACCCTTAAGAGTACTCTCATCTTTCAAGAAGATATTTCCATCTTGAGGAGGAATATTGTCACACCATAGTGGGTTAGATATAGGCTATATAACTTCCAAGACAAGCCATGCCGTCAATATCACTTGCACCACTTGGTTCATTAGGAGTAAATAAACTATATTCAAACAAGACATTGTGCCTAAAGAGTGAATGATCTAACCTGAGGATAGATTTGGAACTTTCACTCTCTAAGGAATCATTATCAAGTTTCAAAGATATGTCAAGCACATGATTAACCCTATGAGCCAAACAAACATTAGCATCTTTACAACAACATAGGCTCATAGGTTCACTCCTTTTTCCTTGGCCAACATCTTTAAATCCTTCACTCACTTAAGATTCATTAATCACATCACACATATCCTCAAGTGGTGGGCAAGTTTTACCCACAAGTTGGGCAGCAACTTCCTCCGAAAAGCTCTCAACACAAGGTGCTTGGACAATTGGATTTTATGGGTAGAGTTTGGGTAGCAATTGGCATATAATTTCAATGTACCGTTTCATATCTTCAATATTGTCATTGATACGATCACATGTGGCATTGAAATTATGGGCAGCCATTGTACCTAACAAAAAGACACAATAAACAAAAAAAACAAATAAACTTGTTAGATCAAAAATGCCTCACCACACTCTCACTCTCGGTTTTACCTCACACTTGGTTTCACAAGTGTTGAAAGCCGGCTTGTACTTCATGAGTGATTGAGTGTCGAGTCTACTCTTGTCTCGGAATGGATTTTTGTTTGAAACAAAAATGAAATCTTGTAGGACTTAAGTCAAGAACTAACAACAAATTCAAAAATATAAAAGTATACAACAAATGTAAGCACGAACAAACGGACACAAAACAACTTACAAGCTAGTAGGAGATTACTAGGTTGTCAATTAGTGTTTGAACCAACAAACGAACTAAGAGACAATAAAATGAAACTAAGAAATCTAAAATTTGAGCCAAAATTGTTACATGAACAGTAAAAGATGATGATGTGGCAGTCACGTATTGATTGCGGTTTCTAACAATTTTTGTTGTCCAATTTCAAGTCTTGGTCAATTTACAATTTAGGAATTGGTGGAATTTGTTTTAAGGAGGGAAATTCAAACAAGTTTTGGAGCCTTTTCAAATTCAAGTTTTCAAGACTTGACTTTTATAGTACTTTTCCTTAAAACATAGACCCTTGTTTCATGGGAAAGTGGTTGAGAAGTGATGTAAAGTGTTTAATGTGTAGGAAAAGTCTTTGAGTCACAAGTACTACACCTTGAAACTTGGATCTATGTCTTGCAAGACTAACACAATACACATTCTTTTTTTCTTCAACTTCTAAGATCAACAACCACTTTTTTTTCCCAATAATATATGGATATGGTGAAGAACATCAAGAACACCAAGAACACAAACTTTGAGTCTTGAAGTTCTAAGGTTCAAGTTGGACCTCCCAAACAACAACAACAACTTTCCAAGCTTAAATTCCACAACACAATCTCCACAATACACGTTCAAAACTTGAACCAACAACACATCACACGTTCAAGTCTTGAACCCGCAACAACAATACCAACAACAATTGGCCAAGTCCAAGTTCACAATCACAACATCAACAACAAAGGCTCAAATCAAGATATAGACTCAAAGTGTTAGTGAAGAACAATACTAACACTAGAAACACTTAAGACAAGTAAAAATCTCAGCCAAGATACAACAAGAACACAATTTTTGGCCAAGAACACAAAGTGGACAGATTGCTATTTTCTGGAAATTTTAGTTTTCAGTTTTTTTTTGTAGTTTCCAAGTCTCAAGCCCAAGATTGATCTTTTTAGAACAAAATCAATGATGGATTTGATACCAAATGATATGGAAATGACAACGAAAGCACGAAACAAACACCAAATCGACTCTAGTTTGAAGAACCCGTGGACTGATTTGGTGACCACTCTCGGATTCACTACAACAATAAGAAGAACAAAATATAAGGGTATGTTTCAACCCCAAAACAGCCACCAAACTAGATTTAACAACAAGAAGATGAAGAACAAGATGAACATAACAATGGAAATAACAGCAATAAGACAAACGGGTACAATACGAGATACAAACATTACAAGATTGCAAGAATAGAAAGGATAGATAGAGTGACATACACTATCTCATGAACTAAGAACCTAAGTGTATTCAAGCACCTAGACCCTTAATACAATGATAATAGGAAAGCCTACTCTCTTCGGTGAGCACAAGAGAGACCTCAACCTCCTCTAGCACCCAACGTTCCAAGCAAGAATACAACACTAGTGATTCCACCCTAGTATTACCCTAGTTACAAGTTTTGAATTTGTGCCTCAAGGAGAGAGGACTTGTCTTTCAATGTTATACAACATTCATTATCATCAAAGTCTAATGAATGAAATCCTAGAAGGTTGTATTTATAGTGTATTACAAGAATAGTGTGAAATGTCCAAAATGGCCCCTTAGTCAAAGTCTTCAAGTGGGATCCCTTGGAGTGCATTGTATGGACTGATTTTGTAGCCTATTTAGGCCTTCCTTTGCACTTCACGTCTACACTCCAAGTCTCGGGTCAATTCACTCTCGCACTCACCCACCTTCGTGGTCGTACCCGTATCATCTTCCATTCCCTCACTAAGCATGACTCTCCTTACCATATACATAGGCACTACACACTCTCTATCAATCAACAAAATATCTTCCCCACCTTCATCAATTTCCACCTCGACTTCTAGTTCTCCATCTTGAGTTTTTTTATCACACTCATTCGATTCAAGCCCTACCTCCTCACCAAGGTAATACAATTTTCTCTCCCTAAGAATCCACATTCCTCCAGTTTAGGTATTCACTATTTAACCCAACTTTGAAATGTATAATGTCATGGGTCACTTGTTCTCCTCGATGGTCAAGCTTCAACATCAATTGCTGAAATTCATCATAGTATGCCATGACACTTTTGTTTCTTTGCTTCAAGTTATACAACTTGGCAAGAAGTTCTTGTTTGTAGCCCTCAAGTAGGTATCTTTGACGCATAAGGTACCTCAATCTAGACCATGTAGGTGGCTGCCCGGCAATCAACACATCACCAAATCGCTTCACATACCCCACCAAGTGTTTGCATATCCCTCAAAGTGAGCCATAACATAACAACTCTTCTTATTTTCGGTTAGATCATTCACTTGAAATATCTTATCACACGATGACTTCCAAGCAAGATACGTGTCACGCCTCAAATCCTATTGGGGCGAACAGGCACTCGTAGCCGTAAAGGACCGAGAGAACCAATCCAAAAACTTGTACTTCCCATGCATGTAACTATAATAACTAAAGGTTCTGACAAACATGATATTATCTATCGATGAGAATAAACATAAACTGATATATACAATACTTTGCCGTTGAGGCCATCACATCTAAAGACAAAAAACTACCATAACTTTACATTAGTTTGGTGGTGTATCACCACATCTTTCTTTTATAATTCATTACAAACTCATCACACCTTTATCCAACTTCAACCTGGCAGCCCATAAGTCCCAAATCTTTTTTATTGTAGTAATCAATTATTGAACTCATCATCTCTTGAGTTCTCAATTACAAGACATCCATAATCCCCTCTCAAATTCATATAAAAGAAAAAAATGGAGCAGTCACCTTACCTCAATTCAACAACTTATTATTTTAATTGAACTCTTCAAGAGATTGAACTTTCCTTCACACTTAAACCAAAGAAGAAGAAAAAAAGGTCCTCAATAACAAGAAAATGTGAACAAACAGCTTGTTCTATAATCAGCCATATACTTATAGTCAAATACTTATAACTTGTTTTCCTAATATTCCGTGAGATAATTAAACAAAACATTAAGTGTTTTACACTTACCTTGGGCTGCAAAGGTGAGGGTTTCTTCTAGAACCCTAGAAGGAAAAATAGGGCTTCTGTTCTTGTTGTTTTAGAGAGAGTAGAGAGATTTGCCGAAATATACTCCTTTTTTATGACTTAAAAGTGAAGTAAAATGACCAGCAACTTGGCCTTTTAAAGGCCCTATCTTGGCCACCTCCTTAGCTGCATTTTGGACCATAAAATTGGTCAAATTAGTCCAAGTAGCTGATGCACCTACTTAAGGGTTCAAGATGCACGAATTTTCAAAGTAGGTGATGCACCTACTTACTTAAATTCTTATTTGGGCTTTAACTTGGGCCTTTGGTAGATTGGTGTGCTGGGCCACTTATTCATTTTCTTTCTCTTTTGTTCAATTTGGCCTAAATGAGTATATTAGCATAGACCCAAATCTGATCCATAGACATGGGTCCATTAATTTGGTCCAAATAACTTAAGTAGGTGACTCACCTACTAGCTTAAATAAGTCAAGCAAGCACCTCAATAATTTGCTTCATTTTCAACTCCTATCCCTTTAATCTAACCTTCAACTTATGTACACTTGGTCACTTTAAACTTTAGATTCAAATACTAGCTTATGATTCCAAGTTTAAATAGTTATCTTAATGTTAACTTAGTCGCATCACATTAAAAATGTACGGGCATCGTCTATAATTCCATCTATAGCATTAATACTTGCATAACAATTCCCATACGTTATATATATCAAAAGTCTATACCAAGTTCCATATAATTAGAACAAGTACAAGCAAAATACGGGATGTTACACCCTCCCCTTAGGAACATTCGTCCTCGAATGTTAGCATAACTGTCCAACCAAAACAAGTTCAATCCTAAGTTTAATACCAGTATTATAACACAGTACTTATGTCTTACACTTACTTGTTATTGCTTCAATTCAGCATCTTGGACTTTCTCTTTGTATTTGAACAAATGGGGGTACTTAGATTTCATCGTTTCTTCCGCTTCCTATGTTATCTCTTCTACTTGTTGGTTCCTTTGAAGCACTTTATAGAAGTTATTTCTTTATTCCTTAACTTTTTCACTTGTCAATCTAGAATAGCAATAAGTATTTCTTTATAGGTGAGATCTTCCGTTACTTCTACATCTTCAGTAGGAGTAATATGAGATGGATCACCTATGCACTTTCAAAGCATTGAGACGTGAAATACTGAAGGACCTATTGAGAGCTCTTGAGGTAGCTCTAATTCATAAGCGACTTGGCCAAACCTCCGGGTAATCTTGTATGGGCCTATATAACGTGGACTTAGTTTTCCTTTCTTACCAAATCCATAACCCCCTTTATTGGTGACACCTTCAAGAATACCCAATCACCTATAGCAAAATCTATCCCCCTCCTAATATCTTCATATGACTTGTGTCAACTTTGGGCTATTTCTAGCCGTTGTTGGATCATTTTAACCTTTCCATAGCTTGATGAACAAGATCTGGCCTGAATAAGGCAGTTTCACCCGCTTCAAACCATCCAATTGGTGATCTACACTTTCTTCCATACAAAGCTTCATACGGTGCCATTTAATATTTGAATGATAGCTATTGTTGTAGGCAAACTCGATGAGAGGTTAATGATCATCCCAACTACCTTTAACGTCCAATAGACAAGCTCGTATCATATCTTTAAGTGTTTGAATGGTACGTTCTGCTTGTCCATCTGTTTAAGGGTGAAAAACTATACTTAGGTTCACTTGTGTTCCTAGATTTCTCTAAAAAGACTTCCAAAATTTGCCGTAAATTGAGCTCCTCGATCTGATATAATAGAGATTGGAACTCCGTGTAGCCGAACTATCTCTTTAATATATAATTTGGCATATTCTTCAACTGTGTAAGTGGTCCTAACTGGTAGAAAGTGTGCTGATTTGATAAGCCTATCAACTATCACCCATATGGAATCAAACCTTCAAAATGTACGAGGTAAACCACTGACAAAATCCATGTTGATCATGTACCACTTCCTGATTGGAAGATCTATACATTGCATATAACCCCCGGGCTTTTGGTGCTCTACTTTAACTCTTTGACATTTTGGACATTTGGCTACAAATTCTGCAATGTTCCTCTTCATGTCACTCCACCAATATATTTCTTTCAAATCTTGATACATCTTAGTTGACTCTGGATGGACAGAATACCTCGAACGATGTGCCTCTATGATAATCCTCTTTCTTAGCCCGTCTACATAGACACACATAATCTATTTTGGCACTAAAGTACTCCTTCTCGCGTAAGCTCAAATGCCTTAGTCATACCACATTGTACATTCTTCTTAAGCTGTAATAAAATTGGATCTACATATTGCTTCTTTTTCACTTCAGCTACTAATGGATTTCGCTTCATTATGCACAATAAGCCCCTCATCTGGAGTTTCAAGAAAGCGAACCCCCAAATTAGCTAGTTGGTGAAGATCTTTAAGCATCCCTTTCCTTTCTATAGATACCATCATAACCTTACGACTTAGCGCATCAGCTACAACATTTGCTTTCCCTGGATGATACAAGATATCAACATCATAGTTTAAGCCACCTCTGCTGCCTCAAATTTAGATCCTTCTGGCTAAAGATATATTGCAAACTTTTATGGTCAGTATATATGTCAACATGAATCCCATACAAGTAGTGGCGCCATATCTTTAAAGAAAATATAACTGCTGCTAGCTCGAGATCATGCGTAGGATAGTTTTTCTCATATAGCTGCAATTTTATGGAGGCATATGATATTATTTACCATGCTGCATCAATACATATCCTAAGCCAATTCTTGAAGCATCACAATATACCTCATACCCTTCTGTGCCTTCTGGAAGTACCAATACAGGTGTAGAAGTCAACTTATTCTTCAGATCTTGGAAACTCCTTTCACAGGCATCATTCGATTGAAACTTGGATGCTTTGTGTGTTAGCTTGGTTAAAGGTGCATAAATTGAAGAAAAACTTCAACAAACCTTCTATATTATTACCTGCCAACCCATGAAAACTATGAATATCCGTAGGCGTTGTGGGCCTTGACCAACTCTTCACGGCTTCTATCTTTTGAGTATCAACCTTTTTCCTTTACTAGATACAATATGACCCAAGAATACCACCGATTTTAACCAAAACTCACATTTAGAGAACTTTGCATATAGCTTATGATCACGAAGAATCTACAACACCTGTCGTAAGTGATTGGCATGGTCCTCTTCTGATCTGGAATAAACTAGAATATCATCTATAAAAACTATCACGAACACATCTAAGAATGGCTTAAACACCATATTCATCAAATCCATAAAAGCTGCGGGTGCATTTTTTAGCCCAAATGACATGACTAGAAACTCATAATGACCGTACCATGTTTGGAAAGTTGTCTTGGGTATATCCTTCTCTTTGACCCTCACTTGGTGGTAACTTGACCTCAAATAAATCTTTGAGCAGTACTTGGCGCCTTGTAACTAATCAAATAAATCATCAATTTTTGGGAGGGGATATTTATTTTTAATAGTCACCTTATTCAGTTGCCGGTAGTCAATACACATTCTCAATGAACCATCTTTCTTACGCACAAATAACACTAGTGCGCCCCAGGGAAACATACTAGGCCTTATGAATCCTTTCTCTAGCAAGTCTTTCAATTGCTGTTTCAATTCTCATAATTCTGCCGGGGCCATTCTATATGGAGGACTGAGATTAGTTGGGTGACTGGAATCACATCAATACCAAACACCACTTCTCGTTCAGGAGGCAAACATGGAAGGTCTTCAGGAAATTCATTTACCACCGGAATAGTTTGAAGAGTTGGTGGCTTCATATCTGTATCCTTCACTCTAACTAAATGATATTTGTAACCTTTGGAAATCATTTTTTTTCCTTAAAATAAGAAATAAATTTACCTTTTGGTGCACCAATATTACCTCTCCATTCAAGGACTGCCTCCTTTGGAAAATGGAAATACACCCTTTTAGTTCGGCAATCTACTGTGGCATAACAAGATGCCAACCAGTTCATACCATTATAACATCAAAATCTACCATTCCCAGCTCAACAAGATCAGCCATCGTATTGTGATCGCAAATAGTTATAATACAATTTTGATAAACCCTTGTAGCTATAGTAGATTCACCAATCGGCGTAGATACTTCAAATGGCTTAACTAGCAATTCTGGTGTTCCTTTGAACTTTCCAGAACCAATGGAGTGACATATGATAATGTGGAACCCGGATCAACTAATGCATATACATCATCTAAAAAGATGGACAATGTACCTTTAACCAGGTCTGGAGAAGCCTCTGAATTTTGTTGATCCGTTAAAGCATATGTACGATTCTGAACTCCACTAGAGCTAGCTGCTCCTTTAACATCACTACCATGACCCATAGGTTGTACACCTCTACTTGAATAAGGCACCGATGATGATGATGCAACGGCTAATCTAGTAGGTCACCCTTTGAGGGCATTCTCTCATCATATGTCCTGACGCACTACACCAAAAAGAAAACATTTGTTCTGAATCGTCATGCACCTAAATAAAACTTTCCACATTGCTTACATGGCTATCGAGGAGGCCTTAATTGGTTCATACTCCCTTGCTCTTCATATCCTGCTGTTCGTGAACTCTAACTCTTACTTCTTTGCCCAAACTGGTTGCCTTTAGACCCTTGAAACTGTGGTGGAGCACTAGCTGTAGAATAAGAAGATAATGGCCTAGGCGGTCTATTAGAAAATTGAGGCCTAAACTCTCCTTGGGATACCATAAACTGCCTCGTAGATCTTCCTTTTGGAATACCCTCTTTCCAATTCTTGTGCCCTTCTTCTTTGTCTCTGATCCTCCATTTTTTGTGCAAAATCTTGTATCCTTCTATGTCCATGTCTTTGTTTAAAGTAGCAATAGTACAATCTCTAACCAGATATAGATCCAATCTATCTACGTATCAATGAACTCTATCATCCATTATAGCTACTACATTGGGAGCATACCTAGCCAAAGAGTTAAATCGAAGGCTGTACTCCCTCACGCTCATATTCTTTTGGCGAAGATTCAGGAACTGATCTGCATGGGCTTCTTGAATCTCATATGGAAGGTAATGATAAAAAAAATGCCTCTTTAAACTCTTTCTAAGTAGCTGGAGGTGCATCGATACCCCTAGATCATTTCCAGTCTTCATACCTAATATAGCCCCCTTTGAATCTATATGCTGCTCAACTGTCTCTTTACCCGACACATGCATGACATCTAAAACCATTTGGATTTGACCAATAAAGTCCTGTGGGTCTTTAGTAAGATCTGATCCGGTGAATGTGGGAGATCCAATTTAAGAAAATCCTGCTTCCATAGGCTAGCTGCCCTATCTGTACCACTAGAACCCGTGGTTGGAATGGCTGGTCCTTGAGCTTGTCCAGCAACTATACGAGCCAATAATTGCACCTCATTCCTTAGATCTTGGTCAGTAGCATTAATAGGTGGTTCTGAGGATGCGGTACTTCTTCTTATTAGCTCTTTTGGAGAGGGAAGAGTAGAAGAAGTCTGGGATACAAACTCAGCTTGAGCCTCACTTTGATTAGCTTGTCTAGGTGGTGACTTCCAGGTCCCTTCTTCGGCAGCCACATCTTTTTGCTTACCTGTATTCTTACTTTTTCTTGTAACTGACATCTTTACAATAAAAAAAGGAAAAAAATAGGTTCAATGGTTAAATATGACTTCACCTACAACATGGGCTCTATTGCACGATCTAAGATATAAAGAAAAAGAGACAACCCCTAAATGCCCATAGCATAGAGCTTATAGATGTGGTGCACAACACACCCGTAAGCAAGACTCTACATAGACACGACTTTGTAGACTCCCTAGGATGAACTACTCGATACCACTTTTGGTATTTGTCACACCTCAAATCCTATTGGGGCAGACAGGCACTCGTAGCCATAAAGGCTCGAGAGAGCCAATTCAAAAACTTATACTTCCCATGCATGTAACTATAACAACTGAAGGTTCTGCCAAACATGATATTATCAATCGATGAGAATAATTACTTATGCACACACAAACTGATATATACAATTCTTGGCCATTGGGGCCACCACATCTAAAGACAAAACACTACCATAACTTTACATTAGTTCGGTGGTGTATTACCACATCTTTCTTCTATAATTCATTACAAACTCATCACACCTTTATCCAACTTCAACCTAGCAGCCCATAAATACATACAAAATAGTACACAAAACAGTCCCAAAACCCTTTTATTGTAGCAATCAATATTGAACTCATCATCTCTTGAGTTCTCAATAACAAGACATCCATAATCCCCTCTCAAATTCATATATAAGAAAAACAAAATGGAGTAGTCACCTTATCTCAATTCAACAACTTATTCTTTTAATTGAACCCTTCAAGAGCTTGAACTTTCCTTCACACTTAAACCAAAGAAGAAGAAAAAAAGTTTCTCAATAACAAGGAAACGTGAACAAACAGCTTGTTCTATAATCAGCCATATACTTATAGTCAAACACTTATAACTTGTTTTCCTAATCTTCCATGAGATAATTAAACAAAACCTTAAGTGTTTTTCATTTACCTTGGGCTGCAAAGGTGAGGGTTTCTTCAAGAACCCTAGAAGGAAAAATAGGTCTGCTGTTCTTGTTATTTTAGAGAGAGTATTGCTAAAATATACTCCTTTTTTATGACTTAAAAGTGAAGTAAAATGACCAGCAACTTGGCCTTTTAAAGGCCCTATATTGTCCACCTCCTTAGCTGCATTTTGGACCATAAAATTGGTCAAATTAGTCCAAGTAGGTGATGCACCTACTTAAGGGTTCAAGCTGCACGAATTTTCAAAGTAGGTGATGTACCTACTTACTTAAATTCTTATTTGGGCTTAAATAACTTGGGCCTTTGGCAGATTGGTGTGTTGGGCCACTTATTCATTTTCTTTCTCTTTTGTTCAATTTGGTCCAAATGAGTATATTAGCATAGACCCAAATCTGATCCATAGCCATGGGTCCATTAATTTGGTCCAAACAACTTAAGTAGGTGACTCACCTACTAGCTTAAATAAGTCAAGCAAGCACCTCAATATTTTGCTCCATTTTCAGCTCCTAATCCCTTTAATCACTTTAAACTTTAGATTCAAATACTAGCTTACGATTCCAAATTTAAATAGTTATCTTAACGTTAACTTAGTCGTATCACATTAAACTGTACGGGCAACATCTATAATTCCATCTATACCATTAATACTTGTATAACAATTCTCATATGTTATATATATCAAAAGGCTATACCAAGTTCCATATAAATTAGAACAAGTACAAGCAAAATACGGGATGTTACAATACGCCTCGGGATCACTCTCGTCCTTGAATATTAGAAGACTAACTTTGATGGTGTTGATACCTAACTCCCAGGTTTGGTCACCACCCCACTCCTCTCGACCTAACTTACCTTGCCTACCTCTCACCTTTTCTTCCCTCAAGTGAACATCACCATAAGCTCCATAACCCCCATTTTTTTCCTCTCTACCATAACCCTCAACATGATTTGGTGGATTTGGATTAATTGGGTCCGGCTTTAGAGAATAGTACGGCCTTTAGTTTAATGAAGCTGGGATTGGAAAGTGTGGTCTTTGGTTAAGTAGATGGCTCGGGTTTGGAGGTATTTGGGTTCCAAATCTGTCATGTTGGACTTGATGAAGTGGATGGAGGATTGATCGATACTCATGGTTTTTGGGAGCATTTGGTGGTTGGCTCGGTGATTTGTTCATTTGGTATAACATTTCAGGGGAGATAGTAGGGGAAGGGTTTCGAGGAGTTGAAGGTCGGGAACTTCTTGGATTTCTACCCGTTCTAACCTCCCACTCATGATAGACACATCCCCCTTTATTATTGTCAAATCCCCTCTCAAGGTACCAACTTTCGTGTTCAATCTCCCAAGTGTTCGGGTGATAGCCTCAAGGTAGGCTTTCATAGTGTCAAGAGTACTGTTGTCCACGGTTTGAGATGAGGACCCTTCCATTGCGAGTACCTAGTAAAAATATCTACATAAACAGCAAACAAATTAGTTCAAAAGCCTTACCACACTCACACACTTCGATTGCCTTACTCGTAGCTTCAATAGTGTTGTAACCTGGCTAAGGAATCCGTGAGGAGACGAGAATTGAGTCTAGTTTTGTCCGGATTTGATTTTAGTTTTGAAAATCAAACAAATATCGTAGGATGAGAGCTAAGAACTAATAAATAAATCAAAATGACAAAAGGTACACAAATAACGCTAACACGGACAAACGGGCACAAAACTAACTAACAAGCTAGTAGGAGATTACTAGGTCATCAATTAGTGTTCGAACCAACAAACGAAACTAAGAAGCAATAAGATGAAACTAAGAACTCTAAAATTTGAACGCAAAAAAAAAATGATGCATGAACAGTAATTTAGTGATGTGGCAGTCCACTATTGGCCTCGATTTTGTCAAAATTTTACTCTCTAAATTCAAGTCTTGACCAATTTACAACTTGGAAATAGTGGATTAGGTTAATGGAGGGAAATTTGGTCTTGGAGCTTCTTTTTCAAATTCAAAACAAGACTAGACTTCTTGGTACTTTCTCCTTGAAACAACGTCCTTAAATCAATGAAAGTAGGCGAAAAGTAGTGGTCAAGTTTTTGAAGTGATGTGAACAAGTCTTTCACCTTTTTAGATCTATTTGCACTTTAAAGCTTAATAAGATAATGACTGTGGTGAAGACTTCAAGAACACAATAACAACATCAAGAACAACCAACAACAATCTCTCCAAGAACAAAACAAGTCCACAACAATTTGGCCAACCCACAACAACAACAACAACAACAAGAAGATTGTCCACACGGCCACACCTATGTTCACGGCAACAACTTCAACAAATTCAAGTTCAGGCTTTGATTTGGATACTTTAGTGTTGGTGATAAAGAAACCAACACTTGAAACACTCTAAACAAACAAAATACTACCAGATCTAGTCAATAAAAACAAGAAAATCTCGGGTGAACTCTCAAACCCAAGATTGATCTTGTTAGTACAAAATCAAAGATGGCTTTGATATCAAATGATACAAGATAAACAAGGAAGCCACAGAATCGCACACCAAAACATCCACAAGTCAAGAAACCGAGGACTATCTTGGTGGCCACACTCGGATTCGCTAGTGATAACAATAATGGAGAGAATATCACGTGTTAAACACAATAATCAGCCAGCGCCAAACTAAGATTAACAACGATATATGAAGCACAAGATGAACATAACAATGTGAAGAACAACAACAAGACAAATGGCTTACAATATAAGGTACCAACCGTGACAAGATTACAATAATGTAAATGATAGAAAGATGTACACTACTACAAAGTCTAAGAACCTAATGTGTTTTCAAACACAAATACCCTTAACAATGAAATTAGAAACACCTACAATCTTCAAAGAACACAAGAGGGAACTCAATCCTTCAAGCATCCAAGGTTCCAAGCAAACAAATAACAAGAGTGAATTCACACTCTAATTGTTACCTAGTTTTGGCCAAGCCCCTTTTGGGATAGAACTTGTGTGTTTCAAGAGTCAGATACAATATTCAATATCCAAAAACTGAAAACTGAAACCCTAGAATGTTCCTTTTGTAGTGTATTACATAATAGGAGTTAAAAAGACAAAAAGGCCCCTCAATGATGGAGCGCCACTCTAGTGCATATGGGCTGATTTGGTGTGTATTTAGGTCCTATTTTTACTTCATTTTGTACACACCAAGCCTCGGGCCCAACACACACTCTCTTAAATCGATCTACATGATCGCACTTGTATCATTCTCTCCATCTTAAGAGGAATTTGTCCACAAATTCGAGCAATCATCACCCGTAAGCTCTCCTCTTTGAATCATCTTTTCAATACTCCTACCAAGGTTAGGATGTTCAACCAAGGTTCCATGAGTTCATAAAACATGCACCTTGGACTTACAACCTGCACATAAGAAGAATGGATGCTAGGCAAAGTACTAGCATCTTGGTTAGCAAGCAACAAAGGGCCTTTGTGAGCAAATCCCACAACCCTAACTCTTGGCATCTCTTCTTCTTCACCTTCCTCACTCTCGGATTCTTCTTCCACACCCTCACTAAGCATGACTCTCCTTACCATATACATAGGCCAAATATCTTCCCCACCTTCATCAATTTTCACCTCGACTTCTAGCTCTCCATCTTGAGCTTTTTTATCACACTCATTCGATTCAAGACCCACCTCTTCACCGAGGTAATACAACTTTCTCTCCCTAATAATTTACATTTCTCCGATTTAGGCATTCACTAGCCTTGTTCCCCCACCCTTGATATTTAAAATATTAAAATCCCTTAGAACGAGAAGTAGAATTTGGTTTACCTTCGTTTCTTGGGGGATACCTTTGGGAAGCCTTGGTTTTGGTTTGGACAACCTTGTTCTCAGTTTGTTTAACATTGGATGAGTGCTCTTGATGTTGGTGCCAATCTGAGAAAGGTTGTTGGTGATTCTTGGACTTGAAAGCTGAGAGCTCTCTCTCAATTTCCAAGGCTGCTTGGAAGATGCCATCGATGGTGTCAAACTTGTGGAGGGTCATCCGAGAAGCTATGTCCCTATTCAACCCGACTTTAAAATGTATAATGTCATCACTCACTTATTCTCCTTGATGGTCAAGCTTCAACATCAATTGCTGAAATTCATCATAGTATGCCATGACACTTTTGTTTCCTTGCTTCAAGTTATATAACTTGGCAAGAAGTTCATATTTGTAGCCCGAACATAAGGTACCTCAATCTAAACCATGGAGGTGGCTGCCCGGTAATCAACACGTCACCAAATCACTTCACTTACCCCTCTAAGTGTTTACATATCCCTCAAAGTGAGCGATATCATAACAAATCTTCTTCTCTTCGATTAGATCATTCACTTGGAATATCTTATCACAAGATGACTCCCAAGCAAGATACGCCTCGGGAACACTCTCTCCCTTAAAGATTGGAAGACTAAATTTGATGGTGTTGATACCTAACTCTCGGGTTTGGTGACCACCACACTCGTCTTGACCTAACTCACCTTGCCTACCTCTCACCTCTTCTTCCCTCAAGTGATCATCACCATAAGCTCCATAACCTCCATGTTGTTCCTCTCTACTATAACCCTCAACATGATTTGGTGGATTTGGATTAATTGGATTTGGTTTTGGAGAATAGTACGACCTTTAGTTTAATGGAGCTTGGATTGGAAAGTGTGGTCTTTGGTTAAGTAGATGGCTCAGGTTTGGAGGTATTTGGGTTCCAAATCTATCATGTTGGACTTGATGAAGTGGAGGGAGGGTTGGTCTATCATACTCATGGTTTTAGGTAGAATTTGGTGACTTCGATTACCTTACTCGTAGCTTCACTAGTGTCGTAAGTCAGCTAAGGAATCTGTAAGGAGACGAGGATTGAGTCTACTCTTGTCCGGATACCAACGGTGACATGATTACAAAAATGTAAATGATAGAAAGATAGACATACACTACTACAAAAGTCTAAGAACCTAATGTGCTTTCAAACACAAAGACTCTTTACAATGAAAGTAGAAACACCTACACTCTTCAAAGAACACAAGAGGGAATTCAATCCTTCAAGCATCCAAGGTTCCAAGCAAACAAATAACAAGAGTGAATTCACACTTTAATTGTTACCTAGTTTTGGCCAAGCCCCTTTTGGGAGAGAACTTGTGTGTTTCAAGAGTGAGATACAATATTCAATATCCAAAAACTAAAAACTGAAACCCTAGAATGTTCCTTTTATAGTGTATTACATAATAGGAGTTAAAAAGACAAAAAGGCCCCTCAATGATGGGGCGCCCCTCTAGTGCATAGTGGGCTAATTTGGTATGTATTTAGGTCCTATTTGTACTTCATTTTGTACACACCAATCCTAGAGCCCAACACACACTCTTTTAAATCCATCTACGTGATCGCACTTGTATCATAGGTACTTACTAGTTTGCTAATTAGTGATAGAATTAGCTTAAAAGAAACTAGAATAAAAAAATTAGAAACTAGGAAATCTAATTTTAGAGTCAAATTTGGTGGAGCACAAGTGATGACGTGGCACTACATGATTGGTTGTCATTTTTCAAAATTTCAAATTTCCCAAAACCTAATTTCGACCAAACACCACTTTGGGATGAAGAGAGTTTCAGATTTTGCGGGGTAAGTAAGCAATTTAGGGTCCTTTCAAGTCTCAAATGGAAATGGAAATGCAATGGTCCCGCCTTTGTACTTGCAAGTGTACTTTGTTGTTCCCTTGTCCCCTCCTCCTTTTAGAAGAATGGAATATTCTTTGAATATGCTTTTGGACCAATAAATTTTTTACTCTGTTTCTTCCCTTTTTTGGATCAAACAACACCTTCGAATATTCCTCTTCACTAAGATATGAAGATCAAGGATGAACAAGATGAATATTCAAGTGTTGACGAAGTTTGACCAACAAGCAAATGGACTCCAAATCTGATTTTTATGTGGATCTAGGTTCCTTATGGTAAAAAAAACTCAACCCACTAAAAATCAGCCACAAATCAAGTCACCAACACAACCCCAAAACGTCACCTTCTACAAAAAGCTTCAAACAAGCCACAACAATGGTGGATCTAGCTCAAAATCAATCAAACTTCACTCTAAAAGTAGATCTAGACACTTTTTGTGTTAGAGAACAAGAATCTAACACTAGAAACTAGCAAAACAAGCTAAAAATTAGTAGATCTAACTTCTAAATACAGATCTAACACAAGACACTAAACACCATTTTTTTGTATTTTTGGATTTTTGACTCTTTTTTGTTAAAATTTTCTAAATAAGAACACTAAAACCAAGATTTAGGGTTGTTGGAACAACCCTAACCAAGGCTCTGATTCTAAATGATAGCCTAAAGGCTATGGACTAATGAAAATAGACTCACAAAACACAAAAACCAGCAAGCACATGAAAAGAAAACAACACAATAGAAGGAGATGAAGAAGAAGAATTGCATAAAATTAAAGATAGATAGAAAGACTCTTACTTCTACCAAATGATTAACAAAAGATGGTGTATCAAATCATCAATCACACCTTATCAATAGAAGTTCAAACTTTTCTCTTAGGTGACCCAAAGGACTCCCACTTCCTCAAGCACACATTTCTTGCAAATTTCCCAAGATAAGTGAAAAACCAATTTCAATGTTCAAGGGACCTGATAGCCTAAAGAAAGGCTAAAACATGAAATTGACACTAGATATAAACAAATCAGCAAGCACACAAAGAGAAAACAACTCTTAGAAAGGAGATGAAGAAGAAAGATTGCATAAATATAAAGATAGTAGAGTGACCCTTACTTCCACTAGATGATTAACAAAAGGAGATGCATCAAATCTCCAATCACACCTCACAAATGAAAGTTCAAACCACTCTCTTAGGTAGACACAAAGAGAGTAACCTTCCCCAAGCACCAACCTTTCTTGCCAATTTGTCAACATAAGTGAAATCCATCACTTAATGTAAACCCTAATTTCAAATTCTCTCTCCAAGAGAGGAAGAAAACTACAACTAAAGAGTATCTCTCAATAATTTCATCAAATTCTAAGAAAAATACAAGCTAAAGGATCTATTTATACTCATTACAACCAAATAACAAAAATGCCCTTAATGAGGGGTTTAGAAAAGGGCTCCTATGGAGTGTTATTTTGGAGTGTAAAAAGTCCATCATGCCCTTAGTAAAAGGAGCCTCTTGAGTGTAAGGAACCTCCTTCTTTCTTCACTTGGACAAGGCTTTGTAATGGTTCCAAAAGGTCTTCAAGCACTTGCAAATCCGAGACTTTATCCTTTGACAATCCGAAGCTTGAACCTTCTACAAGACCTTGTAAACCTTGTACTTTTTATGCTTGTATCATCCTCTCCTTCTTGAAATGATTTGTCCTCAAATTTAGATCTTGCAAAACTAAAGAGAGTACAAAACAAGCATAAAATCCTCTTGGTAGGAGTGTTAGCATTAGTACCATACTTATATAATCACCCATGGTTGCTCAAACTTAACATACATCCACATATCCTTAGTTTTTAACTTAAAAAGCTTAGCATAACGTATACCAAAGACATGCATGACCAGCAACTATAATCTTCACATCTCAAGAGTATTCCGGGGTCAAATGGGAGCAAATGATAAAGGTTTAAGTCTAGATGATGACCCATTCCTTTAACTAGGTTACCAAGTTCACAATCATTCAAGGCATTACCCACCACTAGGACAAACACAAGGTCATTATGAACAAAATTAACATAAGGGCTTTCATTACACAAGTTCAAAGGACCATATTCTTTATCAAGATCAATAATACAATTATGCCAAGGGGGTACACTTTTGGAATACACCCAACTATCCTTTGTTGCAGTCATGAAACACCTACCACAAGCAACACAAAGGACACGGTTAAGGTAAATATCAAGGAGGGAGGCAACTACAAAGGCCCACAAAAGCCATTTAGCATTGTAATCCAAGTTGGCCAATAAACAAGTGTCCTACCCCTACATAAAACAAATCCAAGACTAGCAGGGATATCGTTATAAGCAAAGAGGTAGTATATGAAGGCATCAAGTGTAAAGGCTAACACGGTGCTATCATCGATAAGAATGCCAAATGATTCAATAGTTTTAGCACATAAGGATGTAATCAAATCATTTAAACACATATGACTTCCTTCTTTCAAATGAAACATAGACTTGGCATCCATAAGTTGAGATTCAAGCAACTTAAGCACAAGTGTGTCAAACAAGAATGCACATGTATAAGCAACACCCCAAAGAGGCAATGACACATTTTCCCTAGGGTCCAATAATATGAAACCACATTTGGGAAAGGGGTTACAAATAAAAATCAAGTCACCAAGAAAGGCACCGGGATCAAATGGAAGAAGTAGACAAGATCTAGGCCGAGGCTAACCTTTTCTTTCCCTAGGATGTCATTCCCACAATCACGTACATCATTTTTCTTTAAGAGAAGACTAACATTCAAGTATAAAGACCTACGTCCTAAAAGCCTCTTTCAACAAGGTTCATTCCATCATTCACAACATTTCCAAACATATGATCGCCATGACCAAAACTAGTAGCACAGTTTGCATCATACAAGCTTAAAGAGTCATGTCCAATATCATGATCAACCCTATAATCATTATCACTAACTTGAGACTCCTCAGGAACACATACATAAACTCAAGTAGTGGACTACATTCATGAGTAAAATTGATCTTTATTCACATCCTCACTAGTTGTTGGCAACTCACATACCAACGTAGACGCACCTTGGTTTTCACAAGGGTCAACTAGTGTGTGAATAATCTTGTCACTTGGTATTGGAACCTTATTCAAGTCATGAGTGCTAGCACTTGATGGACACAAATTATTCTTACAAAAAGAATTGATTTTGTCATCTAAAGAATCAACTAGTGCTTGCAGACTCACAACAAGAGTTTGGTCCTTTGCAACCTAACAACACAAAGAGTATCACAAAAGGAAGATTCACACACTTCTTCACTAAGAAAATCTGAAACTACACTACTTTGGCCACTACTATCCACATCACAACATTTTAAGTTCAAGGAAGTGTAGAGTGTAGGAATGTTACCTTGTGGATCATAGGAAGTGTGTTCTTAACTTGATTTTGTTTAAGGGAAGCCTTCATGATCCACATTACAAGGGAATATTTCAAGTTCTCCCTTTGGAATCACTCCTTCATCATTTGTTCCAAAATGGGGACTTTCGGCCAAGGGCTTGAAGGGAACTTCCTTGGGCTTATCCTCGGGACTTCTAGGGTCTTGAACCTGCACATGAGGAGAGAAAATACTAGGAAAAATGCTATTATTTGGGTTAGTGAGTAATAAGGATTCTTTGCGGACAAGATCCACAATCAAGCATTCTTTTCCCCTTCCAACTTCACTACCCACGGTTTCCCCTTCCCTTTCCTTCCTTTATTCACACTTTTCTTGTATCTCAACAATAATATTTTCACCATCTTGAGGCTTGACGTCATTCTCTTCGGATTCTAACTTGTGAAGAATAGGCATTAGATTTTGTGAAGTGTAGGATTTGTGAAGTGTAGCATTTTGTGGGAGTATTTGGCTCGGATTTGTGGGTGGATTTTGGGTTCCAAGTCCCTCTTGTTGGACTTGGTTCATTTGGGGATGTAATGACCTTTGTAGGGTTCGATTAGGAGAAGTTTGGAGTTGATTTAGTGGCTGGTTTTGGGAAACTTTTGGAGGGTTAAGCATTTGGTGGAGGGTTTCGGGTATTATAGTCATGGAAGAGTTATTGTCTTGGACACTAGAGCATGCATGGTAGGGAATAGGAGTAGAAGGTTGTGAGTTCCTCCTACTTTCAACACAATCAAGTCTTCCACTAAAAGTGGAAATTTCAGTCCGCATAGCATCTATATCACTCTTTATGTCTCTTCTCAAGGCATCATGACTATCTTCCATTATTTGAGCAAAGTCTTGACCCAAGGCATCAAGCCTAGCCATCAAGGCTCCAATAGAATCATTTCCCAAGAGTTTGGAAGTAATTGAAGACACTATTGAATGCTAACGCATAAAGACTCAAGACTTTTTCACCTCGAGGACACAAGAACATGTATGGAGGACCCATTTTGAACATAACATAAGGCAAACCCATGTGTGGAAGATTGTGTGGGGGCTTACCTTTGATGCCTACCCGAGATTACAAGTGTTGAAGAATGACCCCACAGTTGCGGAGCATTGAATAAGAACCCTTCATTAAGGGTGTTTTGGGGATCACACTTTGTTAGAAAGACACTTCATGGCCACCCATTTTATTAAGGGTATTGTGGTCATTTTTGTTATGTAATAAGCTAGCCTCTATATAGTCTTCTATTAAGTCATTTGCTCTTTAGTTTTGGAAGGATAAATATATGAAAGTCTAATTTTCTCTTTGAGAGTGTAACACCCTTAGTGTAGGGACTGGATAAGCCATTAGTGTAGGGCTTAGAAAATTCAATATTGTTCTTCGCTTAGAAACGGTGGATCTTGAGGTGAGTTGATTCTCTTGGCGGTCACCGTAAGAACTTGGTACTTGTTAACTTGTTTTGTAGAGGTTTTAGAGTTTTGATACTCTCTTTAGTTTCTACCTAATGGGTTTTCTTTGTATCAAGTTAGCTATCTTTTACTCCTTTTAAGTTTATGTTTGCTTCTCATATGGTGTAACAGTCTTGTTGTTGTGGGTAAAGGCTTGTGATTGTGGGTTGTTTGCGGGACTATTTTGGTGTTGTAGATATCATTTGGTATCAGAGCAAGGATTGATTTTGTTCTAACAAAATCAATCTTGAGCTTGTTAGTTGAAAAATAAAAAAAAGTGCTGATAAACCGAAAATCTCAAAAAAAATAAAAATCTGTCCCATTTTTGTGTTTAGCTGAAATTTGAGAATTAGATTTAGGAGATTTTAGTGTGTTTTGTTTGTTTGTAGTGTTAGATTCTTATTTCCTAACGCTAAGTGAGTCTAGATCTTGAATTTGAGCTTAATCCAGGTGGTTTTGAGTTGTTCACCATTGTTGAGTTTAAGGTTGAAGAAACTAGTAAGGTAAAATAGGTAAAACTCAAAATTGGAAGGGTTGTTGTTGATATTGTGGCTTGAAAAACACATGGTTTTGTTGTGGAGTTTAACATGAGCAAAAGGAATCCGAAACCATTCAATTTGGAGTTTATTTGGTTTAGTTTCAATCTTTTGAGCGTTCTTGTTGTTCTTCATGTTCATCATTTATTATTGAACAAGAACATTCAATAGGTGTGGTTTGATCTTAAAGAGTGTAGAAAAGAGTGTAGTCTCTTGTTAGTCTTGAAACACATCCCAAAGAACATACAAAAGAAGAAAGGGGATAACAGAACTTTCAAAAAGACTCATTACCAAAAGGGAGTAAGGGCACATACCATGTCAAACATAAGAGGAAAGGAGACAAAGGCTTTCAAAAAGGTGTCTTGCCAAAAAGGTGCAAGGAAAGTCAAAGTCTTTTGAATTTTGGAAAAGGCTCTAAGTCTTGTGCTTTCCCTCCTTTTAGCTGATTTTTCACTCTCCCAAATTAAAAATTTGACCAATCCAAATTGCAAACTGCCATGTCACCAAAATTGCCATGTCACCAAACGCCACATCATCAACGTTCCAAAAAATCTTGAAGCTCAAATTTCAAATTTTAAAGTTTCTTTTCCTTGTTTCGTTAGTTTTATTTCTTGATTCTAGTACTAATTAGCAACTAGTAATCACCTACTAGATTGTGAATTAGTTTTTGAATCTGTTTTTGTCGTGTCTTCGTTATTTTTGTGCTTTTCTCATTTTTAATTCATCGTAACTATTATGTTTCAAGTTCGTAAGTAGAATTTTTTTATTTTGTGTCTTGAGTTGATCAAACAAGAATCTATTCCGGCCGCTAAGTAGAATTGACATCTTATTATCTACCGGAGTATAAGTAACTTTCAATATTCGCCGCTCCAATTGTGAGGATCACAAAAGTGAGTGTCTACGAGTGTTTGTGAGGAGCTTTTACTACTAATATTATTTATTTTCTTTTATTTGTTGTTGTCTTTTTTTTTTTTTGGTTAAGTACCATGGCTGCCCATAATTTCAAGGCCACGTGTAATCGCATCCATGACGATCTTGAAGATATGCAATGGCACATTGAAATTATATGCCAATTGTTACCTGAACTCTTCCCTCAAAATCCAATTGTCCAAACAACTTGCGCTGAGAGCTTCCCGAAGGAAGTTGTTACTCAAGCTTGTAATGGACTTTCACACTGAGGTAAAGATGAACATACTCATGAACATCAAGGTAAAATAGCTAAATCTTACACTTTTGTACATGCGAATGATAATTGTGTTCTAATAGCCCATTGAGTGTGAGTTGTAGCTTGCCTATATATGAGTCTATTATTTCTTTGCCACTTGATAATGATGTACTTATTGTGAGTGTGGATGCACTAGTTGATCCTATTGATGACCGAATCGACCCTTCTTGTAAGATCGATTTATGTCCACCTAGTGTTGAAATCATTGTGTTACATGAAAGTACATCATCTTGTAAAATTTATATTGATCAACTTTTTTATGAAAATTGCCCACCACTCGAGGATACGTGTGATGTGATTAATGAATCTCGAGTGTGTGATGATGTTGAAAATGTTGATCAAAGGAATAGGAGTGAACCTGTGAGCTTGCCCTTTGATTCTAATATTTGCTTGGCTCGTAGGGTTATTCATGTGCTTGAAACATCTTTAAAACTTGATAATGAACTTACGTGTTCCAAATCTGCCCGTGGGATAGATCATGCTCTCTTTAGGTATAGTGTCTTATTTGAAGATGGTATAATCACTCCCAATGAACCTAGTTGTGAGAATGATGGTATAGCTTGTCTTGAAGGCTATAGCCTATATGCTAACCCATTATGGTGTGACAATATTCCTCCTAAAGATGGAAATCTCTTTTTGCAAGATAAAATACTCTTAAGGGTACGGAATGTATAGTCCTTCTTGACAACCCGAGGGCAAAGGTGTCATTGATTCCTTGGGGTATTATTTCTAAATGTGCATCCTTGCTTGACACACTTTTGCTTAAATTGCATGAATCCCAACTTGTGGATGCCAAGTTGTCTATTTGTTTGAAGAAAAGAGAGTGTATGTGCTTAAATGCTTTGTCTTCACCCGTGCATGTCTTTACACTTGATTCTTTCCTATACTACCTCTTTGCCTATGATGACATCCATGCTAGTTTTGGGTTTGCATTAAGTAGAGGTATAGGTCTTGTTGGTTGGTCCACTTGTTTGAATGACAAAGTTATGTGGGATTGGAGGACTTTGATACCAATAGTGGCACCACGTTTGATGAGGCCACTTGAAGAAGTAATGAAACAATTATTCTTTATGGTTCCTAAGACAAGGGTAGCCTTACTTTTTGGACTTAGTGAAACCATTACAACCTTTGTAGTTTCTTTATCTCTTGATACTTGTCATAGCCATTTCCTTTGTAACATTCTTACTAAACTTTTCATGACTAATACAAAGGATTCATGGTTATATCTCAAGTATGTGTCACCTTGGCATGATGATGTTATTTGTTGTACTAACCCTAAGCCTTATGCCATGAGGAAGTTGTGCTTGTTCGTCCTTTCTTTAGTTTTGCAAGGTATGGATTCGAGGTTAGAATCATAGATATGCTTTAGCGGATACAAAATTCAGAGGCTTCTCCAGATAGGTTACAGGTACATTGTCTATCTTTTCACATGATATTTATGCATTAGTTGATCCGGGTTCTACATTATCATATGTCACTCCATTGGTTGCGGGAAAGTTCAAAAAAACATCAGAATTGCTATTTAAGCCACTTGAAGTATCTACACCGATTGGTGAATCTATTATAGCTAGGAGAGTGTATCGAAATTGTATAATAACTATTTGCGGTCACGATACATTAGCTGACCTAGTTGAGTAAGAATGGTAGATTTTGATGCTATAATGGGTATGGATTGGTTGGCTTCTTGTTATACCACAGTAGATTGCTGAACTAAAAAGGTGTATTTCCATTTTCCAAAAGAGGCAATCCTTGAATGGAGGGGCAATATTGGTGCACCAAGAGGTAAACTTATTTCTTATTTTAAGGCAAAAAGAATGATTTCCAAGGGTTGCATATGTCATCTAGTTGGGGTGAAGAATACAAATGCGGAGCCACCAACTCTTCAAACTATTCCAGTAGTAAATGAATTTCCTGATGTATTTCCTAAAGATCTTCTAGGTTTGCCTCCAGAACAAGAAGTAGAGTTTAGTATTGATGTGATTTCAGGTATTCAACCAATTTTAATTCCTCCATATAGAATGGCCCCGACAGAATTACAAGATTTGAAAGAGTAATTGAAAGACTTGCTAGAAAAAGGATTCATAAGGCCTAGTGTGTCCCCTTGGGGTGCACCAGTATTATTTATGCGTAAGAAAGATGGCTCATTAAGAATGTGTATTGACTATCGACAACTGAACAAGGTGACTATTAAGAACAAATATCCCCTTCTGAGAATTGATGACTTATTTGATCAGTTGCAAGGCACTAAGTGGTTTTCAAGGACTGATTTGAGGCCTGGTTACCACAAAATAAAGGTCAAAGAGATGGACATACCCAAGACAGCTTTTCAAACACGGTACGATCATTACGAGTTCCAAGTCATGTCATTTGGGCTAACTAATGCACCTGCAATTTTTATGGATTTGATGAATAACATGTTCAAGCCATTCTTGGATGTGTTTGTGATAGTATTTATAGATGATATTCTGGTTTATTCGAGATCAAATGAGGACCATGCCAATCACTTACGACAGGTGTTGCACATTTAGAGAACTTTGCATATAGCTTATGATCACGAAGAATCTGCTTTTGAAGAACTGGCTGATACGAGCCAAATGACCATCTATACTTTTGAAGACATCATTGGATCCCAACGCATAAAGACTCAAGACTTGGTCACCTCGAGGACACAAGAACATGCATGGAGGACCCATTTTGAACATGACATAAGGCAAACCCGTGTGTGGAAGATTGCATGGGGGCTTACCTTTGATGCCAACCCGAGACTACAAGTGTTGAAGAATGACCCCACGGTTGTGGATCATTGAATAAGAACCCTTCATTAAGGGTGTTTTGGGGATCACACTTTGTTAGAAAGACACTTCATGGTCACCCCTTTCATTAAGGGTATTATGATCATTTTTGTTATGTAATAAGCTAGCCTCTATATAGTCTTGTATTAAGTCATTTGCTCTTTAGTTTTGGAAGGATAAATATATGAAAGTCTAATTTTCTCTTTGAGAGTGTAACACCCTTAGTGTAGGGCTTGGATAAGCCATTAGTGTAGGGCTTGGAAAAGCCAATATTGTTCTTTGCTTGGAAACGGTGGATCTTGAGGTGAGTTGATTCCCTTGGCGGTCACCGTAAGAACTTGGTACTTGTTAACTTGTTTTTCAGAGGTTTTAGAGTTTTGATACTCTCTTTAGTTGCTACCTAATGGGTTTTTTTTGTGTCAAGTTAGCTATATTTTACTCCTTTTAAGTTTATATTTGTTTCTCGTATCGTATTGTTGTCTTGTTATTGTGGGTAAAGGCTTGTGATTTTGAGCTGTTTGAGGACTTTTTTGATTTTGTATATACCATTTGGTATCAGTAATACCTTTGGTTTCCATGACAAATGTACCTAAAAAGAGCAAAAAACAGCAAGCAAAACAACCTACAAAATGTGCAAACAAGTTAGTCAAAAAGGCCTCACCACACTCACACTCGGATCTTACCTCACACTTGGTCTCACAAGTGTTGAAAACTTGGCAATACTTGGCAAGTGAATGAGTGGTGAATATGCTTTGGTCCAGAATCGATTTTTGTTTGATATGACTCAAATAAAATGATGCACAGACTTGAACCAACAAATTACTACGAATTAAAAATGAGAAAAACACACAAAAATTGAAGACACAAAATAATCGGACTCTAATCTAATTACCAAACTAGTAGGTACTTACTGGTTTGCTAATTAGTGAAAGAACAACAAAATTGAAACTAGAAACAACAATTATAAACTAGGAAATCCAATTTAGAACTCAATTTGGTTGTTCACAAAAGTGATGATATGTCATTGGGCGTCACTTTTTCAATTTTTTTTTAACTTCCAAATTCTTGTAGTTCCAACCAAGTATCTACTAAATAGAGTGTTTGAACGAAATTTGGCAAAAAATGGAGGATTGGAGCCTTTTTTGTAAGTTCAAATGGATTTGAAATCAATGGTCCCCCCACTTGTACTTTCAATTGTACTTTGAATATTCGTCTCTTCTTCTTTTGGATGACTTGAATATTCATGGAATATTCTTTTGTACAAACAACTTTTTAACTCTCTTTTTTATTTATATGGATCTAACACCCCTTTTGAATATTCTTCTTCAACAAGCTATGAAGGAAGATGGTGAAGAATAATATGAATATTCAAGAGTTGACCGAAGTTTGACCACAAGGTAAATGAACTCTAACTTCAATTTTTCTTTTGTATCTAAGTTATTTGGGTCAAGGAAAGCTCAAATAACTCAAATCAGACACAAACATGCCACAAAATGATATGCACCACGAGATCCCACCTCAAAAATCTTCAAACAAGGCACAACAATGGTGGTTCTAGCTCAAAAACAACCAAATCTTGTTCCAAATGTAGATATAGACTCCCTAGCACCTAGGGAGTCTAT
>NW_025893454.1:288437-361308 GCF_002878395.1 Capsicum annuum
CAAACATGCCACAAAATGATATGCACCACGAGATCCCACCTCAAAAATCTTCAAACAAGGCACAACAATGGTGGTTCTAGCTCAAAAACAACCAAATCTTGTTCCAAATGTAGATATAGACTCCCTAGGTGCTAGGGGACAAGAATCTAGCACTTGAAACCAACAAAACAACACAAAAACATGTAGATCTAAGATTTAAAAATCTGCCCAAACACAAAAACGGGTTGACAATTTTTTTTGTGAGATTTTCAATTTTCTACACTCTTTTTTGTTGAGATTTTCTTAGATCTAAAACTTAGGGTTGTAGGAACAACCCTAAACAAGGATTTGATACCAAATGATAGCCTAAAGAAAGGCTAAAACATGAAATTGACACTAGATATGCAAAAATCAGCAAGCACACAAAGAGAAAACTACACTTAGAAAGGAGATGAAGAAGAAAGATTGCATAAATGTAAAGATAGTAGAGTGACCCTTACTTCCACTAGATGATTACAAAACGAGATGTATCAAATCTCCAATCACACCTCACAAATGAAAGTTCAAACCACTCTCTTAGGTACACACAAAGGGAGCCACCTTCCCCAAGTACCAACCTTTCTTGCCAAGTTGTCAATACAAGTGAAATCTATCACTTAGTGTAAACCCTAATTTCAGATTCTCTCTCTAAGAGAGGAAGAAAACTACAACTAAAGAGTATCTCCAAATAATTTCATTAAAGTCTAAGGAAAATACAAGCTAAAGGGTCTATTTATACTCATTACAACCAAATAACAAAAATTTCCTTAATGAGGGGCTTAGAAAAGGGCTCCTATGGAGTGTTATTTTGGAGTGTAAGAAGTCCATCATGCCCTTAGTAAAAGGCGCCTCTTGAGTGTAAGGAACCTCCTCCTTTCTTCACTTGGACAAGGCTTTGTAATGGTTCCAAAAGGTCTTCAAGCACTTGCAAATCCGAGACTTGATCCTTTGACAATCCGAAGCTTGAACCTTCTACAAGACCTTGTAAGCCTTGTATTCTTTATGTTTGTATCAGGACCTAATTTTGAATTCTAGGGCTACACTAGAAGACTAAAGCTATAAATTAAGAGTAATGTTCAATGTCATCAAAAGTCTAATGAAAATAGTATCTAAAGTGTCTATTTATACTCTTACATAACAATGACTAAATTTCCCTTAACGAGGCTTAGGAAGAAGCGCCCTTGGAGTATGGTCTTTTGAAGTGTAAAGACCACTATGTCCTTAATGAATAGGCACCTATGTGATGTAGTGATCCCTCCTTCTCTTCAATTTGATCAAGGCTTTGAAAAGGCTCCAAAAGGGTCTTCAAGCACTTGCCAAATCCGAACTTGAACCTTCTACAAGACCTTGAAATCCTTGTGCTCCTTGTTGATACCAGTACAACCACGAGAATGAACGGAACAAGTACGTATTGAATCCGTCCAAGGAAGTGCACAAGTAAAGTGTAAAAGAGGGCCTAAATGCACTAAAAACAGCCCCAAAGTTACACTTGATGGGCACCTCACCCTTGAGGGGTATTGTGGTCATTTTGTATTCTATATTGTAATACACTATATATAGTAGGGTTTTTAGTCTCAGTTTTTTTTAGTATGAAAAAGTAAAACTTAGGAACATCTCTCTTGTGAGAATGGCCCTTCCATGGCCAAAATTGTAACTAGGGAAATCAACTTGAGTGTGAAATCACTCATGTTGGATTCAAGCTTGGAAATGTTAGATGCTTGGGAGATCGGGGTCACTCTTGTGCCAACATAAGAGTTAGGTATTTGTTGTGTATGATGTTAAAGGTCTAAGAGTGGAATAGGCTTTTGGATTTTTGTTAAGATTATACCTTCAATTTGTCTAACTATCTATCCTTTTGTTTCTTTGTAATCGTGTAGTAGTGTTGATGTTGTAACCGTGTGTTTGTGTTGTTAATGTGGAATCCAAAATTTGTCTATTGTTCATCTTGTTCTTGTTGTGTTACTACTGTTTTGGTGTCAAAAAAACCCTTTATTCTTGTATTCTTGTTGTTGTATTGAATCCGAGAGTGGTCTACAAAAAGGTCCTCAAATCCTTAAGATTTGTGGACTGTTTTGGAGTTGTTTTGTATTTCTCTTGTCATTTGGTATCAAAGAATGGCTTGATCTTGTTCCTAAAAATCTTGGGCTAGCTCACTTGAAAAAAAAAATTGAAATCTGAAAATTCTAGAAAAAGAACAATCTGTCCATTTTGTTCTCTTGAACAAAAATTGTGTTCGTGTTGTGTTTTGGCTGATATATTTACCTGTCTTGAGTGTTTGTAGTGTTAGTTTTGTTCTCCACTAACACTTTGAGTCAGATCTAAGTTTGAGCTTGTATTTGTTAAAGTTGTAGTCGTGAACTTGGACTTGGCCGATTTGTTGTTGAACATTGTTGCGGTGGACTGTTTTGGCCTTCTGGCCTTCATTTTGTTGTTGTTATAAGCTTTTCCACGTGATATTGTTGTTCATTGGCGGCCTAAGAACCATTTTGTTGAAGTTGTAGTTGTCTTGGCCAAGTGTTGAAGATATTGTATTGTCAAAATTGGAAGTTGGCCGCATGAAATTGTTGGTGTTCTTGGAGATTGTTGTTGGTTCTTCTTGGTGATTGTTGATTTTGTTCTTGAAGTTCTTCACAACCTTCATAGCTTGTTAAAATAAAGTGACCTTAGATCTATAAGGGTGAAGGGAAAAAGGTGAAGCTTTGTTAGTCTTGAAAGACTTACCATCACTCATCAACTAATCACATCTCAACCACTTTCCAATAACTTTCCATGATTCAAGGACCCATGTTTTAAGGAGGAGTACAAGTAAAGTCAAAGTCTTGAAAATTGAAAATTGAAAATTGAAAAAGGATCCAAGACTTATTTTTCCCTCCTAAAACAAAATTCAACCAATCCATATTAAATTTTTTACCAAGACATGGATATTTGAGAATAACAATTCGTTAGAAAGACAACAACCAATACGTGGCTGCAACATCAAGTTACTGTTCATGCATCAAATTTTGGCTCAAATTTCAGATTTCGTAGTTTCCATTTGTTGTTTCTTAGTTTCAATTTCGTTGGTTCCAGTACTAATTGGTAAACTAGTACTCATCTACTGGATTATTTAGTTAGTCTTTGTGTTTGTTCATTCGTGTTAAACGTTTGTTATGTGCTTTTATGTTTTGTGAATTCGTTGTATCTTGTTTGTTCATGATGCACTATCAAGTCCACAACAGAAGATTTCAGCAACAACAACTAGATGAACAAGCTAACACAAGAACTACAAGATGAACAACAAGGTACTAGTGAATCGAAATAGGCCACACCCGGCTTCACTAGACTTCAAAATTACAATGACAACAAGATGAAAGATTACAAAGAGTACAATGTTAACAATAAGAACAACAAATGGAACTATAGTGAATCGAAATCAGCCCTACATGGCTTCACTAAGTTACTGCAATAGTTTCAAGAGTACAAAAATGAAAGATAGTAACTTGACACAAGGATATCCTAGAATCTATGAATCCTAACTTGAAGAAAGGATCCTAAGACCCAAAGATTTCAGCACCAAGTTCTCACTTAGACCAAGAGAAACTCATGATCCTCAAGATCTCAAGTTTCTAGACAAGAAACAACACAAGTGTAACTACACTTTGTTGGACAGATTTGAGGTTCTACTTTCAAGAACAAGAGAGAGAGAAATGTTCAATGTTACAAGACTTGTTGTTGTGAAATGTGAAGTATGAACTAAGTGTTGAAAATAATCCTACTAGCATCTATTTATATTACACAAAAAATGAAGGAAAAATTACGCTCCTACCTTTCAGTTATGGGGCGCCCTTGAAGTGTAATTTATTACAATTCAAGGCTCCTCTTTACACTTAAAAACATTTAAGCTCTTTGACGGATCAAATACCAATTCACACACGGTCATTTGCATGAACATGGCTTGTAGTTTTTGTAACTCCCGAGCTTGGCTTCGTGTGAATGGTCGAAGAACGTATTGGACAGCTTTGTACACCCATATCATCCTCTCCATCTTGAGAGGAATTTGACCTCAAATTCAGCATTTGGTCATCCTCAACCGCATTAATCTTGTAGGTATTATCATTGATCCGTTCAACTACTTGGAATGGTCCATCGTCTCTTGGCATCAATTTGGATTTTCTTTGATATGAAAACCTATCCTTCCTAAGGTGAACCCACACCCAATCTCCCGGTTCAAGAATGAGTTTATATCTTCCCTTGTTGACTTTCCTTGCAATGTCTTGATTTTTCTTCTCAAGTCAAAGCCGCACCTTCTCATGTAACTTCTTCATCGAATCTGTCTGTTTGCTCCCATCTAAGCTAATCATAACATCACTAGGCAAAGGAGTTAAATCCAAAGGGGTAAAGGGGTTGAGGCCATATACGCACTCAAAGGAAGTCATTCCCGTACTTGAGTGTATGGCACGGTAATATGAAAACTTAATCAATGGTAGGTGTTCCTCCCAACAAGTCAATTTTCCTTAAACCATGGAACGTAGTATTGCACCCAAAGTCCTATTTACTACTTCCGTTTGGCCATCGGTTTGTGGGTGGCTAGATGTGGAGAATAACAACTTGGTTCCAAGCCTACCCCACATGGATTTCCAAAAGTGACTTCGGAACTTAGAGTCGCTATCACTCATAATGGTCCCCAGAACATCATGCAACTTGACAACATTATCAACAAACAAAGAGGCCACACTAGGTGCATCATCACATTTAAAATATGGAATAAAGTGTGCCATCTTAGAAAATCGATCAACCACAACAAAGATACTATCCCGACCTCGTCTAGTCCTTTGCAACTGTAACACAAAATCCATGGATATGTCAAGCCAAAGGCGTAAAGAAGTGGGCAGCGGGGTGTACAACCCATGAGGTAGGAGCCGCGATTTGGCTCCTTTGCAATCTGCACATTGGCCACAAATCTTGGCCACATCCTTGTGCATATTTGGCCAATAGAATTGCTCCTCCAATATTCCAAGGGTCTTTTTGATCCCAAAGTGACCCATTAGACCGTTATTGTGTGCTTTTCTCACAAACAACTCTCTCCGAGAATTCGAGGGTACACACATTCATCTACATTTAAACAAGTATCCATCAAACTTTGTATAGGGATTTAGACCCCTAGCTGAATCCCACTTGTCCCTACCCATTTCTTTGCATTCCCTATAGATAGGAGCAAAGTGAGGGTCCTCGGGATACAATTCTTTCAAACTCTCAAAATCCATCAATTTTGAAGATAATGTTGTCACAAGAATGTGTTTTCTAGACAAAGCATCGGCTACTACGTTGTCCTTGCCCTTTTTGTATTGAATAATATAAGGGAAGGTTTCAAGAAACTCAATCCATTTGGCATGCCGTTTGTTAAGCTTGTCTTATGCCCAAAGATGCTTCAAGGATTCATGGTCCGTTCGGATCACAAACTCCTTGGGCCAAAAATAGTGCTGCCAAGTGGCCAAGGCTCGAATCAAGGCATACAACTCTAGATCATACATGGAGTAGTTTAGAGTTGCTCTTTTGAGATTTTCACTAAAATAAGCAATGGGTTTTAAATCTGTCATCAAAATAGCCCTTATGCCTACTTTACTAGCATCGCACTCAACTTTGAATTTCTTATCAAAATTAGGCAATTATAAGAAAGGCACAGAAATAAGCATAGCTTTCAAGGTTTCAAAAGCCTTAGCTTGCTCTTCACCCCGCTTGTAGGGTTGGTCTTTCCGAATGACCGAGGTCAAGGGTGCAGCTAGGTTGCTAAATCCTTTGACAAACCTTCTATAAATACTAGCCAACCCGTGGAAGCTTCTTACTTCACTAATGGTTTGCGGGGTTGGCCAATTTTTGATAGCGTCTATCTTGGACTCATCCACTTCAACCCCTCTTGAACTAACAAACAAACTCAAGAAAACAACTTCATTAGCACCAAAGGAGCACTTTTCTAGATTTGCATACAACCTTTCCTTTCTAAGGACATCAAACACACATTGTAAATACTTCACATGCTCATCTATTGTCTTACTATCAAGACATCATCAAAGTATACAACAATAAACTTTCCAATAAATGGCTTCATCACATGATTCATTAGCCTCATGAAAGTACTTGGATCATTTGTTAGGCCGAATGGCATAACCATCCATTCATAGAGACCAAATTTGGTCTTGAAGGTGGTTTTCCATTCATCATCGAGTTGCATTCTTATTTGGTGGTAGCCACTTCTTAAATCAATCTTGGAAAATAAACAAGAACCATTCAATTCATCAAGCATATCATCTAACCTAGGGATAGGGTGATGATATTTTACCGTAATCTAATTAATGGCTCAGCAGTCCACACACATATGCAATGTTTCATCTTTTTTAGGCACTAGTAATACTGGAACCGCACACGGACTCATGCTCTCTTTGATATACCCTTTGTTGAGGAGTTCTTTAATTTGATGTTGCAATTATTTGATGTCCGTAGGGTTGATTCTATAAGCCGGCTTGTTTGGCAATTGTGAGCCCTGCACAAAGTCAATTTGATGCTCAATTCCCAAAGCGGGAGCAATCCTTGCGGAAGTTCTTTGGAAAATACATCTTCGTAATCTGCAACACACAGGAAATCAAAGGAGAAATGGAAGAATTAGTGGGGTTAGTGTTAAAACAATGAACTAAAAGAACAATAGGCGTATCCACATCATAATCCAAGAAGAGTTCTTTCTTTCTAGCCAACATCACCATATTTTCTTGCTCATTTAACGTTGAGCCAGTCCCGAAAAAACCTACTACCCCAATCACGGTCTTCCCCTCCTTTTTACCATTTTGGGGTTTCTTTCCCTTCTACTTCAACTCCCTCATCTTTTAAAGTAATTCGTTCACTTGTGACGAAAAAAGAGGATAAAGAGTAACCTTTCAACCATCCTTCTCAAGTGAATACCAGTTGGACCTCCCATCATGTTTGGTAGGCCTATCATATTGCCAAGGTCGATATGCTTGCATTGGTATCACATCACAAAGCACTTCGTCTTGGTAGTTTCCTACCTTAAACCGTATCACACATTGCCTCATCACCTTCAATTCACCCCATTCGTTCAACCATTGTAACTTGTAAGGGCTAGTATAAAGTGTAGTTGGTAATTTTAGAAAGTTCACTATAGCAACACTAATGACATTCGCACAACTACCACTATCAATCACCAAAGTGCACACGTTCCCCTTTGCAAGTCATTTAGTATGAAATAGATTTTCTCTTTGGCTAGGGTTGTCTATTACCTTACTAATAATAGCGCGTCTAAGTACAAAGTTTGGAACCTCACACTCCCCTTTTTGTGGGTAAATAACTTCACTATCATCATCATTATCAAGTGGCCTATTTTCAATTTCCTCTCCATCTTGAGGATCATCCTCATCCTTCTCTTTTTCAAGACCCACCTCCTCACCAAGGTAATATAATCTCTCTTCCCGTAGGATCACGTTGCGTCGATTTGGAAATTCATTGGATTTATGTCCCCAACCTTGGCACTTGAAACATTGGAATCCTTTTAGGTTAGGATACTTGTAAACTTCTTATTTTGGAGGAATTTTGTGGACTATTTTGGGCTCGGGCAGCCTTGTAGTGGCGGGTTGGTCCTTGTTTTTGGGCCAACCTAAAGAGGATTGAACCATATCGTTGCTTTTAGGACAACCCGAGGTGGATTGTTCCCTTGCCTTGAACGACGACCTCTCTTTAAGTTCCCTTTCAATCTCAAGAGCCTCTTGGAAAATACCTTGAACGGTATCAAAGTTGTGAAGTGTTAAATGAGTGGAGATCTCTTTGTTCAACTCACACTTGAATCGGATAATGTTATGATTGATTTGTTCTCTATGATGATCAAGTTTCAACATGAGTTGTTGAAACTCATCATAATATGCCATCACACTTTTATTTCCTTAAGCAAGTTGTATAATCTAGCAACCAATTCATGGCGATAGATCTCAGGAAGGTAGCGTTGCCTCATCAAGTACCTTAACCAAAACCAAGGTGGTGGCTGGCCATCAACTAATTCATCACCAAAACGCTTGATGTACTCCCACCAAGTGTTGGCATAACCCTCAAAATGAGCTATGGCATAACAACTTTTCTTTTCTTCTGAGATATCATTAACTTGGAAAACTTTGTCACAAGCTGATTCCCATTCTAAGTAGGCCTTAGGGTCACTTTCACCCTTAAATATAGGTTAGCTTAATTTGATGGTATTGATGCTTACGTCTCTTTCTTGGTGTCAGTTTTCTCTTTCTCCATACCCTTGGTACCTTCTTGGATCAACACAGCTCCCTCTCAGCTCTCCTCCCTCATGTAAGCATCATAAAAGGGTCCATATCCATCATACTCCTCTCTACCATGTTCCTCAAAGTGAGTTGGTCAGTTTTGGTGATTTGGAATCTGATTTGGAGGAATTGGGATTTGTGGAGGAGGTGGTCTTTTATATAATGGAGTTTAGTAATGTAGGTTTAGATTTTGTGGGGGTAATGGACGGCCAAATCCTTCTTGTGGGACTGGAGGAGTTTGGGAATGGCGAGGCCTATTTGCTTCTTGGTTTGGAAGAAAAATAGTGGTATGATTTGTGGCATTTAGTGGGGCTAGAGGCGGATTCATTATTTGGTGCAATGTTTCGGGTGAGACAGTAGTGGATGAAGTTCTCTCACGCCCACTTGAAGGAATATGATGAGGAGTAGATGGACGAGAGTTACTTTGATTCTCCACTTGCTCCAGTCTCTCACTTATCGTAGTCAAATATCCCCTCATTACTGCAACTTCGATGTTCAACCTCTCTAAGCTTCTAGTAATGGCCTCAAGTGTGGCCTTCATAGTTTCTTGTTCAGTAGTACCCCCACGTTGGGATGTGCTTCCTTCCATGTCAGGTGTCACCTACACAATCAGGAAACAAGTTAGCATTAACTTCTCCTCACTTACTCTCTCTCGGTTCACTCACACTTGAGCTCCACAAGTGTTGTAGATTGGCTATTAACCGTGAATCCTTAAGATATGATGAGTAAAGCTTTTGTCCGGAGTAGATTCTTGTTTGAAACTCAAAGAATTCTCGACGGACTGGAGTTAAGAAGTTACAATGTATTCAAACGAATAAAAGCACCCAAGTAAACGTGGACACGAACAAAGGAACTCAAAAGGACTAATTGACAACCTAGTAAGGAGTGTACTAGCTTGTTAATTAGTTCTGGAACCAAGTAATGAAACTAAGAATCAACAATTAGAAACTAGAAAAAACAAAATTTGAGCTTATTAATGACGTGAACAATAGCAAATGGGTGACGTGGTAGCATGAAATTGGTAAGGTCCCCACACAATTTAAGCACCAATTCTGAAATTTAATTCTTTACACAATTTGGAAAGGATGACAATTGGTTTTGGAGGGAAAACATGTCTTGAAATAACAAAGTATCTTGTCCCACAACACAAGGTTCTTGAAATAAGTCTTGAAATAAGAAAAAGTATCTTGTCCCACAACACAAGGTTCTTGAAATAAGAAAAAGTATCTTGTCCCACAGCACAAGGTTCTTGAAATAAGAAAAAGTTGCTGAAAAGTAGAAGTTTAGTCTAGGAAGTGATGGGTTCAAGGCTTCTCACAACAATCTTTAAAACTTTCAGCTTCACCTCTTGAATTTATATTGCACTTTTTGATTGTCTTAAGTTGTAAGAAAAGATGAAGAACTAGATGAACACCACAACAACCTTCAAGATCACAACAATAAATTCTTCAAAAACATGGCACAACATCACCAATTGTCAACAACAAGTCACAACATATGGCTAGCTTCAAGGCATCACAACTATGGTCAATATTTTAAGCTCAACTTTAGATCTAGAAACCTTTAGTGTTGGTGAGAAAGAAACCAACACCAGGAACACTCTAAACAAGCAAAATACTACAAGATCTAGTAAAAAAAATAAAAAAAAAACAAGAAAATCTCAGCCCATACTATACACAATACAATTTTCGGCCAAGAACACAAAGGTGGCAGATTTGACTGTTTCTGGAATTTTCAGATTTCAGTTTTCTTTTGTTGTTTTCAAGTCTCAAGCCCAAGATTGATTTTGTTAGAGCAAAATCAAAGATGTCTTTGATACCAAATGATGCACTATCAAGTCCACAACAGAAGATTCCAGCAACAACAACTAGATGAACAAGCTAACACAAGAACTACAAGATGAACAACAAGGTGCTAGTGAATCAAAATAGGCCACACCTGGCTTCACTAGACTTCAAAATTACAATGACAACAAGATGAAAGATTACAAAGAGTATAATGTTAACAACAAGAACAACAAATGGCAGGAACTGTAGTGAATCGAAATCAGCCCCACATGGCTTCACTAAGTTACTGCAATAGTTTTAAGAGTACAAAAATGAAAGATAGTAACTTGACACAAAGATATCCTAGAACCAGTGAACCCTAACTTGAAGAAAGGACCCTAAGACCCAAAGATTTCAGCACCAAGTTCTTACTTAGACCAAGAGGAACTCATGAACTAAGCCAAGAAACAACATGTGTAACTACACTTTGTTGGACAGATTTCAGGTTCTACTCTCAAGAACAAGAGAGAGAGAGAGAGAGAAATATTCAATGTTACAAGACTTGTTGTGAAATGTGAAGTATGAACTAAGTGCTAAAAATAACCCTACTAGCATCTATTTATATTACACACAAAATGAAGGACAAATGACCGTCCTACCCTTCAGTTATGGGGCGCCCTTGGAGTGTAATTTATTACACTTCAAGGCTCCTCTTCACACTTAAAAATATTTAAGCTCTTTGGCGGATCAATTACCAATTCACACACGGCCATTTGCATGAACATGGCTTGTAGTTTTTGTAACTTCCGAGCTTGGCTTTGTGTGAATGGTTGAGAACGTATTGGACAGCTTTGTACACCCATATCAGTTCAAGTCCGTAAAGAAATTTTCTTTGAGTCAACTCAAGCAAAAATCCATTTCGGACAAGAGTAAACTCAACCCTCAATCATTCGCGAAGTACAAGCTTGCTTTAAACACTTGTGAAACCAAGTGTGAGGTAAAATCGAGAGTGAGAGTGTGGTGAGGCATTTTGAATAACAAGCTTGTTTTGTTGTTTGTTGTTGTCCTTTGCTTTAGGTACCATGGTTGCCACTAATCTTGATGCCACATTTGATCACATTAATGATGATATTGAAGAAATAAAATGGCACGTGGAAAGGCTACGCCAATTGTTACCTAAATTATCCTACAAAATCTAACTTCCCTTCTCCAGACACCTTGTGCTGAGAGCTTCCTGAAGAATGATGATATAAGTGCGATCACGTAGATGGACTTATGAGGATGTGTATTGAACTCGTCCATGTGTGTGTGCAAGAGAAGTGGAATTAAGGGATTAAAACATATCATAACAGCCACTAATTCACACCAGAGGGGCACCTAATTCTAAGGGGCATTTTGGACTTTTTGCCTTCTATTTGTAATACATTATATAAGAAACATTTTAGGATTACTTTACTTAGTTTTTTGATATTGAAGGTTGTATAAAACACTTGAAAAACACAAGTTCTCTCTTCCATAGAAACTTGGGTGAAACTAGGAAACAACTTAGGAGTGGAATCACTTTTGTTATTTGTTTGCTTGGATCGTTGGGTGCTAGATGGATTGAGGTCCTCTCTTGTGTCCACCACATAGTTTAGGTGTTTCTACTATCTTTATCAAGGGTCTTCGTGCTTGAATACACTTTGGTTCTTGGTCTTTATAGTAGTGTATGTCACACTCTCTATCATTTCCTTTGTTGTAATCTTGTAGCCGTGTGGTGTATTATTTCTCTTGTAACCCGTGTGTTGTTATTATTACATTTTTGTTGTCTGTCTTGTTCTTCATAAATTGTTGTTAATATTAGCTCGGGTCTCTGATTTGGTGTCAAATACACCACGAAATCTTGCATTCTTATTGTTGGTAGCAAATCCGAGAGTGGTCATCAAAAGGGTCCATGGTTCTTTCAACTTGTGGACTAATTTTGGTGTTGTTTGTGTGTTCCTTATCGATCTTATATCATTTGGTATCAAAGAAAAGTTTGATTTGTTATCTTGAAAATAAAATAAAAAAATGTGAAAAAAAGAAAAAAGTTACTGTTCATGTTATTATGATTTTTTTCATAAAACCTTGATTTTATGTGTTTCTAGTGTTAGATCCTTGTTCCCTAACAGTATTAGAGTCTAGAAATTGAAAATCCCAACAAAAAAAGTGTCAAAATAAAAAATCCCCAAAAAATACTAAACCCGTTTTTGACCCTAGGTCAAATTTGAGTTTTTGATTTTGTGTTTTTCTTGTGATTTTAGTGTTAGATTTGTGTTCTATAATACTATAGGAGTATAGGGTTTGAATTTGAGCTAAATTTGAGGTAATTTGAGTCATCCACCATTGTTGAGCTTGAGTTTGAAGAAACTTGAAGGGTTATTTTCGGTACAACCACAATGGAACCCGAGGCTTCAAATGCTCAAACAATGGACAATAATGCCATCAATCTCATTTTGGCTCCTCTAGAAACTATGTCCCGAGATGTAGCTAGGTTGAATGTGGGTCTTCAGAAATTAGATACGGATGTGGCATCAATGAGTGGGATATTAGAACGTGTGCAAAGTCAAAGGAGTCGACGTTCCAACCCTCAAAATATTTCCCCAATCATTACTCCCAAGGCCTTGCACCAAATGAACAAGTCACCGTGCCAACCACCAAATATTCCCAAAACCGTAAGTATGATATAGAAACCCTCCCTCCACTTCACCAAGTCTAACATGATGGATTTGGAACCCAAATTCCACCAAACCCAAACCCACCACTTATCCAAAGACCTCACTTTCCAATCTAAACTCCATTGAACCAAAGGCCTTACTATTCTCCAAATTCGAATCCACTTAATCCAAATCGACCAAACCATTTTGAGGGTTATGGTAGAGAGGAACAACATGGGGGTATGGGGGTTATGGTGATTCTTACTTGAGGGAAGAAGAGGATAGGGGTAGGCAAGGTGATTTAGGCCGAGAAGTGAGGGGTAGTAACCAAACCCGAGAGCTTGGCCTCAATTACATCAAAGTTAGTCTTCTGATCTTCAAGGGTGAGAGTGATCCCAAGGCATATCTTGCTTGGGAGTTATCTTGTGATAGGATATTCCAAGTGAATGATCTAACCAAAGAGAAGAATAGTTGTTATGCAATCGCTCACTTTGAGGGGTATGCAAACACTTGGTGGGAGTATGTGAAGAGGTTTGGTGATGTGTTGATTGCTGAGCAGCCACCTCCATAGTTTAGATTGAGGTACCTTATGCATCAAAGGTACTTACCCGAGGGCTACAAACAAGAACTTCTTGCCTATGTACAACTTGAGGCAAGGAACCAAAAGTGTCATGGCATACTATGACGAGTTTCTACAATTAATGTTGAAGCTTGACCATAGAGGAGAACAAGTGAGCCATTATATTGTACAATTCAAAGTCGGGTTGAATAGGTACATAGCTTCTCAGATGACCCTCCATAAGTTTGACATGATCGATGGCATTTTCCAAGTGGCCTTGGAAATTGAAAGGGAGCTCTCGACCTCCAAACCCAAGAATCACCAAGGACCTTCTTCGGAGTGGCACCAACATCAAGAGCATTTATCCAATGCCAACCAAACCGAGAAAAAGGTTGTACAAACCAAAACCAAGGCTTCCCAAAAGTATCCTCCAAGAAATGAAGGTAAACCAAATTTTACTTCTCATCCTAAGGGATTTCAATGTTTTAAATATCAAGGGTGGGGGCACAAGGCTAGTAAGTGCCCAAACCAGAGGAATGTAATCCTTAGGGAGGTAAAATTGCATTACCTTGGTGAGGAGGTAGGACTTGAATCGAATGAGGGTGATGAAAAATCTCAAGATAGAGAACTTGAGGCTGAGGTGAAAATAGATGAAGGTGGGGAAGATATTTGGCTGGTGGATGGAGAGTGTGTTGTGCCTATGTATATGGCAAGGAGAATCATGATTTGTGAGGTTGTGGGAGAAAAATCCGAGAGTGAGGAGGGTGAAGAAGAGAAGCCGCGAGTTAAGATTGTGGGGTTTACCCACAAAGACCCTTTGTTTCCTACTAACCAAGATGGTAGCACTTTGCCTGGCATCCTTTCTTCTTATGTGCAGGTTAAAGAACATTAAAGTCCAAGTGTCAAGCTTTATGACCTCATGGAACCCTTGGTTGAACATCCTAACCTTGGGAGTAACATTGAAAAGATGATTCAAAGAGGAGAGCTTGCGGGTGATGATTGCTTGAATTTGTGGACAAATTCCTCTCAAAATGGAGAGGATGATACAAGTACGATCACGTAGATTGACTTATGAGGATGTGTATTGAATTTATCCATGTGTGTGTGTAAGAGAAGTGGAATTAAGGGCTTAAAACATATCAAAACAGCCACTAATTCACACTAGAGGGGCACCTAATCTCTAAGGGGCATTTTGGACTTTTTGCCTTCTATTTGTAATACACTATATAAGAAACATTTTAGGGTTACTTTACTTAGTTTTTTGATATTGTAGATTGTATAACACACTTGAAAAACACAAGTTCTCTTTTCTATAGAGACTTGGGTAAAAATAGGAAACAACTTAGGTATGGAATCACTTTTGTTGTTTGTTTGCTTGGATCGTTGGGTGCTAGACGGATTGAGGTCCTCTCTTGTGTCCACCATATAGTGTAGGTATTTCTACTATCTTTATCAAGGGTCTTCGTGCTTTAATACACTTAGGTTCTTGGTCTTTGTAGTAGTGTATGTCACGCTCTCTATCATTTCCTTTGTTGTAATCTTGTAGCCTTGTGGTGTATTGTTTCTCTTGTAACCCATGTGTTGTTATTATTACATTGTTTTTGTCCATCTTGATCTTCAAAATTGTTGTTAATATTAGCTTGGGTCTGTGATTTGGTGTCAAATACACCACGAAATCTTGTATTCTTGTTTTTGGTAGCGAATTCGAGAGTGGTCATTTTGGTCCACAGTTCTTTCAACTTATGGACTAATTTTAGTGTTGTTTGTGTGTTCCTTATGGATCTTGTATCAGAAGAGGTGGGCTGCCCCGACCACACCAAGGTAAAGAGGAGATTGTAACATCTTTGGTACTTGATAGTGAACTTATAGAGAGCGAAGCACTTGTTAGTTCCAAATCTGTTCGTGAGATAGATCATTCTCTCTTTAGGTTTAATGTTTTGTTTGAAGATGATATAAACACCCCTAATGAACCTAGTGGTGAAAATGATGGAATCGTTTCCTTGAAGGCTATAGCCGATATGCTAACCCACTATGGTGTGACAACTTTTCTCCTAAAGATGGAAATCTCTTCTTGGAAGATGAGAGTACTCTTATAGGCAAGGACTGTCTAGTCTCAGAAATGAGTACTCTTGGTAGTACTTTTGGTGTGCATGATGATCAATTTACTCTTAAATGTAGTTTACTACTTAAGCATGGAAATGGAGTAGTTAAAAATTCTCAAGTTAGTGATGGTGTCTATAGAATTGATCTTGATAATGCGCATGACTCTTTGAACATTTTGTAAGGTAAAAATGCATTGCAATTAGTTTTGTTCATAGAGATCATGTGTATGAAAATGTTTCTGTGCGTGAATATGGGAGTGACATTCTAGGGAAAGGAAGGGCTAGCCTCGGCTTAGGCCCTTGGCTAAATTTTCCATTTGATCCTGATACCATCTTAGGGCGGGAAAGGATGAGTCTCGGCCTATTTTCCTTTCGTCTTGATGCTTGTCCGAGCCACTTCATTTTTAGCAATTGTACTAATCTTTTTATGATTAAAACAAAGGACTCATGGCTATACTTCAATTTTTTACTGCCTCAGCATAGATAGCATGTTGATGTTTTATTTTTTCTAACCCTAAACCCTTATATCATGAGGATGTGTACTTGTTTATCTTCTCTTAATTTGCAAGGTATGGATTTGAGGTCGAATCCTTTTCAAGAAGGGGAGGGTGATACGAGTATGACCATGAGGATGGATGAGAACGAGTGCATATTGAATCCGTCCAAGGAAGTGCATAAGTAAAGTGTAAAAGAGGACCTAAATGCACTAAAAACAGCCCCTAAGTTACACTTGATGGGGACCTCACCCTTGAGGGGTATTGTGGTTATTTTGTATTCTATTTTGTAATACACTATATATAGAACCTCTTAGGGTTCTTAGTTTTAATTTTTGTTGAATATGAAAGAGTAACACTTAGGAACATCTCTCTTGTGAGAATGGCCCTTCCATGGCCGAAATTGTAACTAGGGAAATCAACTTGAGTGTGGAATCACTCGTGTTGAATTCAAGCATGGAATCGGGTTCACTCTTATACCAACGTAAGATTTAGGTATTTGTTGTGTATGATATTAAAGGTCCAAGAGTGGAATAGGCTTTTGGATTGTTAAGATTATACCTTCAATTTGTCTAACTAGCTATCCTTTTCTTTCTTTGTAATCGTGTAGTAGTGTTGATGTTGTAACCATGTGTTTGTGTTGTTAATGTGGAATCCAAAATTTGTCTATTGTTCATATTTTTCTTGTAATATTTCTACTATTTTGGTGTCAAAACACCCTTTATTCTTGTATTGTTGTTGTTATAGTCAATCCGAGAGTGGTCTCCAAAAAGGTCCTCAGATCCTTAAGATTTAAGGACTGTTTTGGAGTTGTTTCATGTTTCTCTTATCTTTCTCGTATCACTTGTATTTGTATCACAAATTATGTATGCCTAATGTAGATGGGCTTAAAAAAGAGGATTATGACAGAGGCACATCATTCAAGGTATTCCATCCACCCGGGGTCAACTAAAATGTATCATGATTTGAAAGGAATTATTGGTGGGGTGACATGAAGAACATTGCAAAATTTGTAGCCGAATATCCAAATTATCAAAGAGTTAAAGTAGAGCATCAAAAGCCCGGGGTTATATGCAATGTATAGATCTTCCATTTTGGAAGTGGGATATGATCAACTTGGATTTCGTCACTGGTTTGCCTCGTACATCTTGAAAGTTTGATTCCATATGGGTGATAGTTGATAATCTTACCAAATCAGCACACTTCCTACCAGTTAGGATGACTTATATAGTTGAAGAGTATGCCAAATTATATATCAAAGAGATAGTTCAACTACACGGAGTACTAATCTCTATTATATCAGATCAAAGAGTTCAATTTACTGCAAATTTTTGGAAGTCTTTTTAGAGAAATTTGGGGGCACAAATGAATCTAAGTACAACTTTTCCTCCTCAAATAGATGGACAAGTAGAACATACCATTCAAACACTTGAAGTTATGCTACGAGCTTTTATGTATTGGACTTTAAAGGTAGTTGGGATGATCATTTACCTCTCATCGAGTTCACCTACAGCAATAGCTATCATTCAAGTATCAAAATGGTGCCATATGAAACTTTTATGGAAGAAAGTGTAGATCACCAATTGGATGGTTTGAAGTGGGTGAAGATGCCTTATTCGGGCCAGATCTTGTTCATCAAGCTATGGAAAAGGTTAAAGTGATCCAACAGCGGCTGGAGAAAACCCAAAGTTGACACAAGTCATATATAGATATTAGAAGAAGGGGGCTAGAGTTTGCTATAGGTGATTGGGTATTCTTAAAGGTGTCACCAATGAAGGGGGTTATGAGATTTGGTAAGAAAGGAAAACTAAGTCCACATTATATAGGCCCATACAAGAAAGCTTTAACAATTTATGGACTGGTTGTAGCATTAGCACTTTTATTTGGAAATCCTTTTGTTTAATCTTAGCTTAGAAATATGAAAAATAAATATATTTTTCATATTTTATTGCCTTCGACTTGTCATTTTCTTTTTCAAATTCTATCAAGATTTCCCTCCTCCAATTCTTTATTCTTTGAGAAAAGAACCTACGGGAAGGGCCGATTTACGGATGAGGAATTAGCATACTGACTCGCTTTCACCCTTCCCGTTCATAGACCAAGGGAAAAAGTGTTAGTGTTCTAATAACCAATAAAAGGGCTAGTTCATTAGTTCATAATTTATAACTAACTCGAATAATTTTTATTTTTTTTACTCAGTTTCAGAAAAAATAAAAGAATAAATAAAAAGAGGGGCAAAGTGCTACAAAAAGAACTCTGTTCAATTTTTTAGTCTATCTATAAGAGGAGATCATATGAAAAACGTAACCGATTCTTTCATTTCTTTCGGCCACTGGCCATCTACTGGGAGTTTCGGGTTTAATATCGATATTTTAGCAACAAATCCAATAAATCTAAGTGTAGTGCTTGGTGTATTGATTTGTTTTTGGAAAGGGAGTGTGTGGCGGGTTGTTTATTTCAAGAATAGGCTGGACCAACCAGCTGTACCCTTTTCTGTTATAAGTAGGAAAGAGAGGTGCATGATCTCGCGAATTACTTCTGTATAAATTCAGAAATTATATGTAAGAACCATAGCATTTCGCGATTCATTGGTAAATCGATTTTGATTCTCTATTAACCAATAATGTGGAACTATTAACATGGTTAAAACAAACTGTTTGAAGTCTAGACGCAGCATGGTACTCTTTCTACCACTATGTTAATATAGAGGTGGTTTCAAAATAAATATTTTATTGATATAGGATACTCATATTGAGAAAATTATTTTAACCGCTTATTGTAAATTGTAAAAACGGGGATTTTACCCCCTTTATCTAATGCTGAATCAACGACCTATTCTAAGTAAGAAGGGCTTTTTGGATTTGAAAAAAAAAAAGAAACAACTTTGATGACAATTACATATTTTTTATTTTGTCAGAAGAGTCCTCCAAATATTTTGGTCTTACATTAGTTTCGATATCTTTTTGGAATATGAACAAAGAAGAGAAGATAGGCTCATTACATTCATAAAATAAGATATGAGAATTTAACTTAAGTAATTGAGCGTGAGAGCCAAATGAATCGAAAGATTCATGTTTGGTTCGGGAAGGGATTATGGAATTTTGGAAAGGAATGGAAAAATAATCTACTTTCATTAAGTGATTTATTAGATAATCGAAAATAGTGGATCTTGAATACTATTCGAAATTCAGAAGAACTGCGTTGAGGGGCTATTAAACAACTCAAAAAAGCTCGTTCTTGCTTACGGAAAGTAGAAACCAAAGCCGAGCAGTTTCGAGTGAATGGATACTCCGAGATAGAACGAGAAAAATTGATTTTGATTAATTCAACTTATAAGACTTTGGAACAATTAGAAAATTACAAAAACGAAATGATTCAGTTTGAACAGCAAAAGGCGATTAATCAAGTCCGACAACGGGTTTTCCAACAAGCCTTATGAGGAGCTCTAGGAACTCTGAATAGTTGTTTGAACAACGAGTTACATTTATGTACCATTAGTGCCAGTATTGGCATGTTGGGAACAATTAAAGAAATAACTGATTAGTCTTTCTGCTATAGGTATTATTTTTTTCTTTCAAAAAAAAATAAAGAAAGAATCATGGTAACCATTCGAGATTACTCATAGGTTTGGCCAACTTACTTATGAATTAGAGCTACCCAAAGAGCTCTCAACTGTCCATCCAGTAAATCATGTCTCAATGCTTCGGAAGTGCATGGGTGATCCATCTCATATTACTCCTACTGAAGATATACAAGTTACAAAAGATCTCACCTATGAAGAAATACCTATTACTATCCTAGATCGACAAGTTAAAAAGTTAAGAAATAAAAAAATAGCTTCGGTAAAAGTGCTTTGGAGAAACCAACAAGTAGAAGAGATAACATGGGAAACTGAAGAAGCGATGAAATCTAAGTACCCCTATTTGTTCAAATACAAAGAAAAAGTCCAAGATGCTGAATTAGAGCAATAACAAGTATAATATATAACTGCTGATAGAAGAATAACCTAAAAAGATGAAGACTAAGAGAAATAAGATAACAAACAAATGCAATAAAGTAAGATAGATAGCTTGACATACAAGATCACAAGAAATAGGAACCAAACCATGTATCAAATGATAAGACCCCTAGACCCGCAATAACAACACCAAACTCTTATGGTGACTGCTAAGGGAACAACTCTACCTTACAACCACTGTTTCTAAGAAAGGATCAATAATGGCTTTTCCAAGCCCTACACTACCTTGTTTTTCCAAGCCCTAAACTACACTCTCAGAGAGAGAAGAAGTCTTTCAAATATCAATAATAAACTAAAGGCAAATGACCTAATAGAAAACTATTTATAGGCTAGCTTATCACATTACAAAATAGCCAAAATACCCTTAATGAAAGGAGTGTCTTTCCAACAAGTGTAATCCCTAAAATGACCTTAATGAAAGGAGCTTCTTCAATGCTCCAAAACCAAGGGGTCATCCTTCAACACTTGTGAACTCGAGTTAGTATTAAAAGTAAGCCCCCATGCAATCTTTCACACATGAGTTTGCTTTATGCCATGCTCAAAATGGGTCCTCCATGTTCTTGTGTCCTTGAGGTGATCAAGTCTTGAGTCTTTATGAAGTGTCCTCCAATGATGTCTTCAAAAACATAGATGGCCATTTGGCTCCTCCCTTTCTTGAAAAGGATTCGACCTTGAATCTATACCTTGCAAAACTAAAGAAAGGACAAACAAGCACAACTTTCTCATGGCATGAGGGTTACGGTTAGTACAACAAATAACTTCATCATGCCAAGGTGGTATATACTTGAGATAAAACCCCGAATCCTTTGTCTTAGTCATGAAAAGCTTAGTAAGAATGTTATAAAGGAAATAACTATGACAAGTATCAAGAGATAAAGAAACTACAAAGGTATTAATGGTATCACTAAATCCAAAAGGTAAGGCTACCCTTGTCTTAGGAACCATAAAGCACAGTTGTTTCAATACCTCTTCAAGTGGCCTCATCAAATCTGGTGCTACTATTGGTCTCAAAGTCCACCAATCCTACATAGCCCTATCAATCAAACAAGTGGACCAACCAATAAGACCCCTACCTCTATTTAATGCAAACTCAAAACTAGCATGGATGTCATTATAGGCAAAGAGGTAGTATAGGAAAGAATTAAGTATAAAGACGTGCACGGGTGAAGACAAAGCATAAGCACATACAGCTCTTTACTTTAAACAAATAGACAACTTGGCACCCATAAGTTTGGATTCATGCACCTTAAGAACAAGTGTGTCAAGCAAGGATGCACATTTAGAAGCATTACCCCAAGGAGACAATAACACTTTCGCTCTCAAGTTTTCAAAAATAACAATTTGCTTATCATGTAGACCAAGCAACAAGTTGGGTGCACCAACATCACCATTTCCATATTTAGAACCAGGGTCAAATGGAAAGAGTATCCATAGACACGGGTCTAGACAACACTCCTTTTCCCCATAGGCTTCACCCAAACTATAAGATATACTCTCTACAATAGCATATATATATATATATCTTTAAAATCAAATAGAGAGTGGAGAAAGGTATCACTCAAGTTAACTTCAACTAAGGTGTCCTCATGTATGTACTCACTACTAGTTTCAATATCATCACCATGAGTACTCTCAGCAATAAGGTCACACATAGTAGAAGAAGTAATTTCCAAACAATGGACACCTTTCATTTCTATGAAAATTCCCTTAAGTAAACACATACCACCACTAAATTCCAAGTAATTATTACTTAAGTCTTCACAAGAAGTAAGCAATTCATCCTCATAGTCATCAAACATGGGTGGGGTGTCGTATAAAGGATCACAACCACAATCAATTTTTAAGGAACAATCATTTATTGGGTTTCTTACGAATTCAAGCAAGTCAAAATTATCACCACCCAATTTATCATTACTTTCCAAGACCTCACATTCCCTTCCCTTAAGAGTACTCTCATCTTCCAAGAAAAGATTTCCATCTATAGGAGGAATGTTGTCACACCACAGTGGGTTGGCATATAGGCCATAGCTTTCAAGACAAGCGATACCTTTAACTTCATTCTCACCACTAGGTTCATTAGGAGTGAACTCATCATCTTCAAACAAGATATTATCCTTAGAGAGAGAAGGATCTATCCATGAAGAGGATATAGAACATGCAAATCTATTCTCTAAAAGATCATTATCAAGTATCAAAGATGTTTCAAGCACATGATTATCCCTATGAGAAAAATCAAGAGTAGAACATTCACTAGAGGTTATACTGAAGAGGTCACTCCTATTTATTTGATCAATATTTTCAATATCATCACTCACTTGAGATCCATTAAACACATCACACACATTCTCAAGTGGTGGATAAATTTGGCATATAAGTTGATCAACATAATTCCCACAAGATGATGTACTATCATTCAACACATTGGCTTCAACACTAGATGAACATAAATTGATCTTACAAGAAGAGTCAATTCGGTCATCAATAGGATTAATTAGTGTATCCACATTTACAACATATACATTATCATCAAGGGACAGAATCAATAGATGATGTATTATCATTCAACACAATTGCTTCAACACTAGGTGGACTTAAATTGATCTTACAAGAAGAGTCAATTTGGTCATCAATAGGATCAACTAGTGTATCCACACTCACAACAAGTACATCATCAAAAAGAAGCAAAGAACCAATAGACTCACAAATAGGTAAGCTACTACTTACACTTAATGGGCTACTAGCCACACAATTATCATTCACATGCACAAAAGTGTAAGAGTTAGCTATTTTACCTTGAAGTTCTTGAGTAGATTCTTCTTTGCCGTGGTGTGAAGATTTTCCATATGCTTTGGCAGCAACTTCTCCTTGGCCTTGTGCTCCTCTGCTTGCCATGTTAGTATCTACACAAATTTCCTTAGAAATAGAAGGACAAACACAGTTAGCACGGGTTGGCGGCAACCCTTTCACTTCACACCACACAACCTCTCCTTTTTCCACTCTTGGATTTCCATCTTGCACACCCTTACTCCTCTCAATCTTTTGTCTCTCATAATCATTCGGCTTGGAGTAAGTGATCACATCTCCTTGCGATTTGGGAAGAATTGGGGTAAAAAGATAATTTCCCCAATGGTCCACTACAACCTTAGGACAATTTAGCACATTTGGAACTCTATGTTGTGCAAACCAATAGATAACCAAGCATACATGACCTTTTGTTAAGGGAAAAATATCACACCACACCTCCTTATAGTATTCAAATTGGGTGAAGACAATCCTCACTCTCTCGGTAACCTTATACCCGTCCAAGAAATATGGTACAAGTAAAGGTTCTTGAAACAACCCCAATTAATACAAGCACGATCATGAAGATAAATGTTTTTGAGTATTTTGGATGTAACCTCGGAGGTGTACAAGTTGAAGTGTTAGAAAGGGCTCCAAACTGCCCCTAAAAACACTCCATAGGTGCCTATTTGCCTACTTGGTCATTAAAGGGCCTTTTTGTCATTTTATCTTTTATTTGTAAAGTGCTATAAATAGAACAATATAGAGTTTATTCCATTAGTTTTGTCGGATATTGTTACAAGAACACATCTCTTGAGAGAGAGGGTCTCTAGGCCTAAACTAGCACATGAACAAGTGTGGATTCACTTATGATAGTGTATTGCTTGGAAATATTGGTGCTTGAGTGGTGGAATCCCTTTTGTGTAACGTAAGAGTGTGGTGTTGCTATTGTAAGTCTTAGGGGTCCTTATATTTAATACATCTTTGGGTTCTCAACCTTGTAATAGTGTATGTCTCACTTCCTATCTTTACATATCATGCACTAGTTGTGTAGTTTGGTGAACTGTTTGGTTCTTGTTGTTCTTGTAATCTTGTAACCGTTGGATTATTATTATTGTAGTGTTGTTACTCTCGTTATTGTTGTTTATCTCTTGTTGTTTTTAGTGCTTTTGGTGTTATTTACACCTTGTTTCTTGATGTTATTGGAACTGAGATTTGGTGTTTGTTGAGCTCTCGGGTTTCTCTTTGTTTGTGGACTATTTTTGGCTTGTTTTTCATACATACCAAATTTGTGTTGTATCATTTGGTATCAAAGAATGGCTTGATATTATTCCTACAAGATCAATGGGGCTTGCTTTTTAGAAAATTCAAAAAAAAAATTATTGTTGAAAAAACTGAAAATTCCAAAAAAAAAAAAAAAGAGCAATCTGTCTATTTAGTGTTCTTGGCTGAAAATTGTGTTTTTGTTGTGTATTGGCCAATATTTTTACTTGTCTTTGTTGTCTCTAAGTGTTAGTTTTGTTCCTCACTAACACGTTGAGTCTATATTTTAGATTTGAGCTTGAAATGTTGATGTTGTTAATGTGAAGAAAGTGTGGCCGATTGTTGTTGGTATTGTTGTTACGGGTTCAGGACTTGCACGTGTGATGTGTTGTTGGTTCAAGTTTTGAACATGTATTGTGGAGATTGTTTTGTGGAATTTAAGCTTGGGTAGTTGTTGTTGTTTGGGAAGTCCAACTTGAACCTTAGAACTTCAAGACTCAAAGTTTGTGTTCTTGGTGTTCTTGGTGTTCCTCACCATCTCCATGTATTGTTGACGAAAAAAGAGGTTATTGATCTTAGAAGTTGAAGAAAAAGAGTGTGTATTGTGTTAGTCTTGCAAGACATAGATCCAAGTTTCAAGGTGTAGTACTTGTGACTCAAAGATTTTTCCTACACACTAAAGACTTTACATCACTTCTCAACCACTTATCCATGAAACAAGGGTCCATGTTTTAAGGAAAAGTACTAAAAAAGTCAAGTCTTGAAATGTGAAACTTGAAAAAAAAGCTCCAAGACTTATTCTTCCCTCCTTAAAACAAATTTCATCAATTCAAATTAAAATTGGTCAAGATTTGAACTTTGAAAATAAAAATTGTAGAAACCGCAACCAATACGTGGATGCCACATCATCAAGTTACTGTTCACACATCAAATTTTGGCTCAAATTTTAGATTTTCTTAGTTTCTTTTTATTGTTCCGTAGTTTTGTTTGTTGGTTCCAATACTAATTGGCAAACTAGTACTCATCTACTAGATTGTTAGTTAGTCTTTGTGTTCGTTCATTCGTGTTTAGCATTTGTTGTGTGCTTTTTTTTCTCTTTTGTGAATTCATTGTGTCTTGTTGGTTCAAGTCCATAAATAATTTTTCTTTTGAGTCAACTCAAATGAAAATCTATTTCGAGCAAAGATGGACTCTTTCCTCAATCACTCACGAAGTACAAGCTGACTTTCAACACTTGTGAAACCAAGTGTGAGGTAAAATCAAGAGTGGGGGTGTGGTGAGGCATTTTGAACTTACAAGTTTGTTTTGTTGTTTGTTGTTGTCCTTTGCTTTAGGTACCATGGCTGCCACTAATCTCAATGCCATTTTTGATCGCATCAATGATGATATTGAAGAAATGAAATGGCACGTGAAAAGGCTACGCCAATTGTTACCTAAACTTATCCCACAAAATCCAACTTTCCTTGTCCAAACATCTTTTGCCAAGAGCTTCCCGAAGGAAGAGATGGGCTGCCCCGATCCACACCAAGGTAAAGAGGAGATTGAAACATCTTTGGTACTTGATAGTGAACTTATAGAGAGTGAAGCACTTGCTAGATCCAAATCTGTCCGTGAGATAGATCATGCCCTCTTTAGGTTTAATGTTTTATTTGAAGATGATATAAACACTCCTAATGTGCCTAGTGGTGAAAATTATGGTATAGCTTGCCTTGAAGGCTATAGCCGATATGCTAACCCACTATGGTATGACAACATTCCTCTTAAAGATGGAAATCTCTTCTTGGAAGATGATAGTACTCTTATGGGCAAGGAATGTGTAGTCTTGGAAATGAGTACTCTTGGTAGTACTCTTGGTGTGCATGATGATCAATTTACTCTTAAATGTAGTTCACTACTTGAGCATGTGAATGAAGTGCTTAAGAATTTGCAAGTTAGTGATGGTGTCTACAGAATTGATCTTGATAATGTGCATGAATCTTTGAACTTCTTGTGTGGTAAAAGAATTGCGATTAGTTTTGTTCATAGAGATCAAGTGTATGAAAATGTTTTTGTGTGTGAATATGGGAGTGACATTTAGGGGAAGGAAGGGCTAGCCTCGGCTTAGGCCCTTGGCTAATTATTCCAATTTATCTCGGTACCATTTTAGGGTGGGAAAGGATGACTCTCGACCTATTTATCTTTTTGTCTTGATGCTTGTTCGAGCCACTTCCTTTGTAGCAATTGTACTAATCTTTTTATGATTAAAACAAAGGACCCGTGGCTATACTTCAAAATTTTCCTGCCTCGGCATGGCATATTGATGTTATTTTTGCTAACCCTAACCCCTCATATCATGAGGATGTGTGCTTATTGTCTTCTCTTGATTTGCAAGGTACGGATTTGAGGTCAAATTCTTTTCAAGAAGGGGAGGATGATACGAGTACGACCACGAGGATGGACAAGAACGAGTGTGTATTGAATCTTTCCTAGAAAGTGCACAAGTGAAGTGTGAAAGAGGGCCTAAATGCACTTAAAACAGCCCCTAAGTTACACTTGATGGGCACCTCACCCTTGAGGGTTATTGTGGTCATTTTGTATTCTATTTTGTAATACACTATATATAGAACCTCTTAGGGTTTTTAGTCTTAGATGTTTATTGATATTGAAAGTTGAAAGAAGAACATTTCTCTCTTGTAAGAAAGGCCTATGGCCGAAACATTGTAACTAGGATTTCCAACTTAAGTGTGGAATCATTAGTGTTAGATTCATGCTTAGAACGTTGGGTTCTAGAGGAGGTTGAGGTCTCTCTTGTGCTCACCAAAGAGATAGGTATTTTTAGTGTTAAGGGTCCAAGAGTGGAATAGGCTGTTGGGTTCTTAAGATTATACCTTCACTTTGTCTATCTATCTATCTTTACATATATTTCTTGGACTCTTTGTTGTTGTTCTAGTCAAAACTGTGTGTTGTTGTTTCCATTGTGTTATTGTTCATCTGGTTCTTTATCTTGTTATCTTGATACTCTCTTCGATAGTTTGTGGTGGATGTTTTAGTGTCAAACACACCATTGTTATCTCGTATTATTGTTGTTGTAGTGAATCAGAGAGTGGCCTCCGAAAAGGTCCTCAGATCCTTAAGATTAGTGGACTGATTTAGAGTTTGTTTTCGTACTTTCGTTGCCTTTCTCATATCATTTAGTATCAAAGCTTGTGGTTGAATCTGTCCAAGGAAGTGCACAAGTGAAGTTTTAAAGAGGGCCTAAATGCACTAAAAATAGCCCCTAAGTTACACTTGATGGGCACCTCACCCTTGAGGGGTGTTGCGGTCATTTTGTATTCTATTTTGTAATACACTATATATAGAACCTCTTAGGGTTTTTAGTCTTAGATGTTTATTGATATTGAAAGTTGTAAGAAGAACATTTCTCTCTTATGAGAAAGGCCTATGGCTGAAACATTGTAACTAGGATTTCCAACTTGAGTGTGGAATCATTCATGTTGGATTCATACTTGGAACATTGGATACTAGAGGAGGTTGAGGTCTCTCTTGTGCTCACCAAAGAGATAGGTATTTTTAGTGTGTAGTGTTAAGGGTCCAAGAGTGGAATAGGCTCTTGGGTTCTTAAGATTATACCTTAACTTTGTCTATCTATCTATCTTTACGTACATTTCTTGGACTCTTTGTTGTTCTAGTCAAAACTGTGTGTTGTTGTTTCTATTGTGTTATTGTTCATCTTGCTCTTCATCTTGTTATCTTGATACTCTCTTTGTTAGTTTGTGGTGGCTGTTTTGGTGTCAAATACACCATTGTTATCTCGTATTATTGTTTTAGTGAATCAAAGAGTGGTCTCCAAAAAGATCCTCAGATCCTTAAGATTAATGGACTGATTTGGAGTGTGTTTTTGTGCTTTCGTTGTCTTTCTCGTATCATTTGGTATCAGAGCTTGTGGTTGATTTTGTTCCAATAAAATCAATCTTGGGCTTGCTAGAAAATCAAAAAATTAAAAGAAAAAAAAGTCTTCTTGTTCTTGTTCTTGTTCTTGTTCTTGTTAATGGCCAAGAAACTTGTAGTGTTCTTGTTGTAGTATTGGCCAAAATTTGCGAAGTCTAGGTCTAGGATTTCTTTGTTGTTATTTTTGTTTCTTGATTCACTAACACTAAGGGTATCTAGATCTATATTTGAGCTTAAAAACTTGTTAAAGTTGTGTTGTGAACAAAGACCTAGATTGAAATTTATGGACTTATATTGTGGAGGTTGGGGTGAGTTGAAGGTGTTGTTATTGTTGTTCTTAAAAAGTTGTTGTGTTCTTGTTGTTCTTCATCACTTCTCTTATCTTGACCAACTTAAAGTAGTTAATAGATCTAGAAAAGGTGAAGACAAAGTTGGAAGACTTGTTGGTGAAAGGACTAGCTCACATCACTCTTGACTTGACAACAACTTTTTCAACCACTTTCCTTGTTTCTAGGAGCCTTGTTTTGTGGAAACCAGTACAAGTCTAATCTCACCTTTTTGAGTTGAATTTGAAAAGAGTTACAATTCTTGTGTTTTTCCCTCCAAATACTAATTGTCTTCCATTCCAAAAGTATAAGGACTAAAAATTCCAAGAATGGTGATTAAAACTTGTGTGGGCCCGTGACCAATTAGGGGGTGACACATCACCAATTACCATTCACACGACAAATTTTAAGCTCAAATTTGATCTTCTAGTTTCATTTTGTTGTTTTTTTTGTTGATTCCAATACTAACTTACAAGCTAGTAACCACTTACTAGATTGTGAGTTGGTTTGAAACCGTTCTCTGTGTTTACATCCTTGTGTATTGTTTTCTATTTTGGAGTCGTTGTAAATATTGGAATTCACCTGTTAACACCTCACGGAGTACAAATAAGCATACAACACTTGTGAGATTAAGTGTGAGGAATCCAAGAACAAAGAAATAAAGAGAGAGTGTGAGGACCTTTCTTTTACAACTAACTTGTTTGTTGTTTTATAGTGAAACTTCTTGGATAAACTCAATTGAGCCAGATGAGATTGAAGGCAAATCTCAAGATGGAGAGGAAGCCAAGGTGCAAAATGAAGACGTTGGCCGAGACTTGAAATTATTGTGTTCGAGGTTTCTTCTTATTTTGTGGACTATTTTGGAGCCATTTTTATTTGGCTAGTGCCATGAATTTGAGGTCAAATTCCTCTCAAGATGGAGAGGATGATACAAGCATGATCATGAAGATGAACATTTTTGAGTATTTTGGATGTAACCTCGGAGGTGTATGAGTTGAAGTGTTAAAAAGGGCTCCAACCCCTCCTAAAAACACTCCATGGGTGACTATTTGCCTATTTGGTCATTAAAGGGCCTTTTTGTCATTTTATCTTTTATTTGTAAAGTGGTATAAATAGAAAAATATAGGGTTTTAGTTTATTAGTTTTTGTTGGATATTGTTGCAAGAACACATCTCTTGAGAGAGAGGGTCTCTAGGCCTAAACTAGGACATGAACAAGTGTGGATTCACTTATGATTGTGTATTGCTTGGAAACGTTGGTGCTTGAGCAGTGGAATCCCTTTTGTGTCACATAAGAGTGTGGTATTGCTATTGTAAGATTAGGGGTCCTTAGATTTAATACATCTTTGGGTTCATAACCTTGTAATAGTGTATGTCTCACTTCCTATCTTTACATATCATGTACTAGTTGTGTAGTCTAGTGAACCATTTGGTTTTTGTTATTCTTGTAATCTTGTAACCGTTGGATTATTGTTATTGTAGTGTTGTTACTCTCGTTATTGTTGTTTATATCTTGTTGTTGTTAGTGATTTTGGTGTCATTTACACCTTGTTTCTTGATGTTGTTGGAATCGAGATTTGGTGTTTGTTAAGCTCTCGGGTTTCCCTTTGTTTGTGGACTATTTTTGGCTTGTTTTTGATACATACCAAATTTGTATTGTATCACCAGTCAACCATGGGTGGCATGATGTAGTTCTTATGGCGCCAATCATCTAGCACAAGGAGGAAGCCCGGTACCCCATAAATGCTTACCTTTTTAGAGTGAACACTTCTACTAGGATCAACATTGTAGAGTTTAGGACAACCCATGGGCACATGAGTACCCCTCTCCTTGGAGATGTATTCTCTCTTCTTCTCATGGGACAACCTACATTGTAGCTAGTATACCCATTCACACCACTTCGACCTTGATAAGTGTAACATCCCATATTTTGCTTGTACTTATTCTAATTATATAGAACCTGGTATGGTCTTATAGGATAGGTAACGGGTGATGTTTGTTATGCAAGTATTAATGGCATAGATAGAATTACATATGCTGCCCGTGCAGTTTTATGTGATGCGACCAAGTTAACATCGATACAACTATTTAAACTTGGGATCGTAAGCTAGTATTTGAATCTGGATTTTAAAGTGACCAAGTGTGTATAATTTTAAGGTAAGATTAAAAGGATTAGGAGCTAAAAATGGAACAAAGTATTGAGGTGCTTGCTTGACTTAATTAAGCTAGTAGGTGAGTCACCTACTTGAACTATTTGGACCAAATTAATGGACATATGGATATGGACTAGATTTGGGCCTATACTGATGTAATGTACTCATTTGGGCTCAAATTAAATAAAATAAAAATAAAATTGGTAAAAAGGCCCAATACTCAAATCTGCCAAGGCCCAAGTTAAAGAGAAGAAAAAAAGGGAAAATGGGTGGCTAAGGCCCAATAACTTTGGATCCACAAAAGCCCACTATATTGGGAAAGCAGATACATCATTCACTTGATAAAATATGGGCCAAAATGGGGCAAGAAAGTCGGCCGAAGAGCAGCTCCTTTATATAGATTGAAATCAGCAATTTTAGCTTATTTTTAACTTAGACAAAAATTTCAGCTTCTAGGTTTTTCTCTCTTGTTCTCTCTTGGCTATGAAGTAACCCTATATTCCCACAAGGGTTCTGGGAATTGACCTTTCTCCCAAGATAAAGTTAAGTGAGCAATTCATGAGCTTGTACTAAGAAAACTATGTGTTCTTCAAGATTAATTACTGGACAGCCCTCTCTATAAGTTGGACAGTCCATTGTTCTTAGTTATTAAGGGATTTCTTTCTTTCTCTTTTGGTGTATGTGTGAAGGGATTAAGCTATTGAAGAGATCCAAATTAAGAGGCTAAACTAACAAGGAAATCAAGGTATGTTTGCTGTCCACTTTTGTCCCTTTTTTATATACATGTGTTGGTAGAGGATTGCATATATTTGGTTGTTATTAAAGGATGATTGGGGTGTTGTTTACGGACTATTTTGTGTGTTTTTATTATGGGCTGCCAGGTTGATGTTGGAGAAAGGTGTGGTTAGTTTGTAATGAAATATAGAAGAAAGGTGTGGTGGTACACCACCGAACTAATTGTTGCATTAGTTACTGCTCAATTTATTTTGTGTGTTGGTTGGATGGTGTAACGAAGCTGATGTGGTTTTGGTGATCTTATGAAGACATGTGTGGAGGAGGAAAGGGTTAAAATAACGCCCTTGATTGATGGATTATGTGTGTACTGCCCGGTTATTGTTTTGGTGAAGTTAAGTAGCCTAACATGTTGGTTGGTTGCTAATACTAGTTTACCATATATTGTATTGTAGATAAGTAATCTAAAAGGCGGGAAGTCAAGTCGGGTTAGTTTCAGAGTTATATAAACCAAGTATGTAAGGCATACTCTATTTGGTACTCTTTGGCATGAAATTGAACATTGGTTCCATCAAGTAAGTTTCCAAGGTTGTCCTGTAACAAGTGACACCTAATAGTAGTGTATTGTATCCTATGAAGACAACGACCTTTTTCCCACTCTCTAACACATCAAAACACCTCAATACAAGTTTATTATCAAACCTGCACATCTATCTTCATTTGAAAATTTTCGGAGTTCTCCATTTACACAATTAAGACCCATGTGTTATTTTAAGCTCCTAAACACTTCATTTGTGTGCCAACAGCTCTCTATCTCATTTTTTGTTGCATTAAGTGCCTATTTACATGTCTCTTAGTGGCAGGTTATTATTTCAAGGCACCATAATGTGATGACCACCAAAGTAACAATCTCAAAGGTTAAATAAACTAAGTAACGGAAATCTGTAAAATGAGTGGCAGCTTCGGGGCATAAGCCTAGCATGGCCGATCTCGATACCTTTATATGTGGGTGGTAGCTCAAGGGCATAAGCCTAGCATGGGTAGATCCCAATCTTTATATGTAGGTGGCAGCTCAGGGGCACAAGTCTAGCATGGGCCGATCCTAATTTATCTATTTACCACTGATCAGCTGGTCATTTGTTTGATATATGGCTTACAAAGATTATGAAGTAAGAAGGTAAAAATAAAGAAAGGAACGTAATGTATGTATTCTCACAAGTGTATGTAAAGGTGACCTACTAGTACTGCTTATATCTGATTTCTATTGAGTTTTTGTATCATGTGTTGTTACCTTCATCCTTGCATACTTAGTACATATTTTCATACTGACGTCCCTCACGGGGGACCTGTATTTCATGCTGCAGGCACAGGTACTTCAGTTCATACACCTCATTAGTAGGAGCACAGCTATTCGGTGACTATTGGTGAGCTCCAAGTTGATTCGGGGGTTTTTGAGTCTATTCCATATATTTTGGTATTGTGCAGAAGATTAAGAGTAGGGCGGGGGTTTGTCCCGACCCTAACTAAGTATATGTTTCTTTTAGAGGCTTTGTAGACTAATCGTAAAGTTATGGTAGTGTTTGTTTTTAGACGTGGTGGCCCCCATGGCCTAGTGTTGTATATATAATTTTGTTCTTGTCTATGTAATTATTCTCATCGATACATAATGTTGGTTAGAACCTTTGGTTGTCATAGTTACATGCATGAGAAGTATAAGGTTATGAATTGGTTCTCTCGGGCCTTTACGACTATGGGTGCCTGTCCTCCCCAATAGGAGTTGAGGCATGACAATAAGATGAACTACAAGGTGAAGAATATGAATCTTCATGCTCCACATGTGCACTCTCACCATGGATCTCATAAGTTTTGTGAAGGAAAGGATTATACCTTACACTAAATCTAGGTTTAGAGCGGGAAGTGTAAGACTCATCACATGCACCAACTTCATCATAAAAACCATCACAAGGCCTTATTTCATCTCCAAATTCACCATAAGCACTAGGAACTTCATTCACCTCATTTTCTCCCTCAAAACCATAACTCTCAATTCTTCCCATGTCTTGATCATGGCTATATTCATAGCCCCCATAATCTCCAACATCATCGTAGCTATAAAATCCCTCATTACAATCATAGTCTCCCATGTTGTAGTCACAATAGTCCGATGCTAACAAGATATGTTCCCCTTATATGACCTTGTACCTACAAAATGAACAAACAAGATTAGTAGTAAAAGCTCCTCACCAACACTCATATACACTCACCTTTGTGATCCTCACAATTAGAGCGGTGAATATTGAAATTTGCTTATATTCCGGTAGTCAATAAGGTGACAATCACTACTTAGCGGCCGAAATAAATTCTTGTTTGATCGATTCAAGATACAAAATAAAATCTACTTACGAACTTGAAACAAAGAAATTCAATGAATCAAAATGAGAAAAGCACACAAAGAACAAAAACACAAAGAAAATGAACTCAAATAACTAATTCATAACTAAGTAGGTGATTACTAGTTGTTAATTAGTTCAAGAATCAAGAAATGAAACTAAAGAAACAAAGAAAAGAAACTTAGAAACTAAATTTGAGTTTCAAGGTATTTTGGAAGTTAATGATATGGCACTTTGATGATGTGGCAGCCTTGGTCAAAATTGGTCAACGATTTGGAATTGACTTGTTTCTACTTTAAAATTCAACAATCTTCTTCTTGATAGTGTGGTAATTGGTTTTGGTGAACAAAACACAAAGAATGGACCCTTTTTCAAGCTCAAAAGAGTTTGAATTTGTGTGGTCCCCCCCTTGTACTTTCCCTTGTCCTCTTCTTTGAGAATATTTCTTTTTTGATGTTTTTGGACTCTTTCTTCCTTTGGAAGACTTGAAATATACTTGGAATATTCTTTATACAAACAAGGACCACACTCTCTTTCTTCTTTTTGGATCAAACCACCACTTTTTGAATGTTCTTCTTCAACAACATATGAAGAACATGAAGAACACCAAGAACATTAAAAAATGGAACCTAACCCAAATGAACTCCAAATTGAATGATTTTTGAATATTCAAGCACACTTTGAACTCCCAAACACCAATATCACGTTTCAAGCCACAAATCTCACAAAAACCACTCCAATTTCGTGATCCACCTTTCAAGTTTCTTCAACTTCAAGTTCAACAATGGTGGATGGCTCAAAACAACCCGAAAATAGCTCAAATTCAAGATCTAGACTCCTATAGTGTTAGAGAACACAAGTCTAATACTAAAAACACAAGAAAAATACAAAATCAAAAACTCAAATTTTGACCTAGGGTCAAAAACGGGAATAGTACTTTTTTGGGAATTTTTGATTTTTGACACTTCTTTTTTTTTTTGTGATTTTCGATTTCTAGACTCTAATAGTGTTAGGGAACAAGAATCTAACGCTAGAAATACAAAAAGACACAAAAATCTAGGACCTAAAATTTTGGCCTAGGGATAAAAACGGGATAACAACTTTTTTTTTTCGCAAGTTTCAAATTTGACACTTCTTTTTTTTTTTGTAGATTTTCTAGATAGTAATCCGAAGATAGATTTTATTGGAATAAAATCAAACCTTGCTCTTGATACCAAATTATAGAAGAATGACCTAAAGAGATGAAGACTAAGAGAAACAAGATAACAAACAAATGCAATAAAGTAAGATAGATAGCTTGACATACAAGATCACAATAAATAGGAACCAAATCATGTATCAAATGATAAGACCCCTAAGACCCGCAATAACAACACCAAAGGAAGGAGGGGACAAGAAGATAAATAAAGTACAAGTGCAATTACTAGGGGGGGACTATTTCATTCTATTTTCATTTGAGACTTAAAAGAACCCTAAATTGCATCCTTTCACCTCCCCAAATCCAAAACTCTCACTTCCAAGGGATATTGTTTGGGCCGAAACTAGATTTTGAAAAAAAATTAAAAATTCAAAAAGTGACAACCAAACACGTAGTGCCACATCATCACTTGTACTCAACCAAAATTTGACTCTAAAATTAGGTTTCCTAGTTTCTAATCTTTGATTCTAGTTTCTTTTAAGCTAATTCTATCACTAATTATCAAACTAGTAAGTACCTACTGGGTTGGTAATTATTCTGGAGTTCATTTATTTCGTGTCTCCGATTTTCTTTGTGTGCTAGTTGATTTTTGTTATCTTAGGTCAATTTTTTGTATAGCCTTTCTTTAGGCTATCAAGTACTATGTGATAATAGGGATGTTTAACTTAGGCTTGAACTTGTTTTGGTTGGATAGTTAATCTAACATTCGAGGACGAATGTTTCTAAGGAGGGGAGGATGTGACACCCCTTACATTGCATGTACTTTCCCTATTTATAGGTAACTTGGTATAGTCTTGTGGTATAGGTAACGGATGAGATTTGTTATGCAAGTATTAATAGTGTAGATGAAATTATAGATGATGTCCATATGTTTTTATGTGACACGATCAAGTTAACATCGATACAACTATTTAAACTTAGGATTGTAAGCTGGTATTTGGATATAAATTTTAAAGTGACCAAGTGTGTACAAGTTGAAGGTTAGATTAAAGGAATTAGGAGCTGAAAATGGAATGAAATATTGATGTGCTTGCTTGGCTTAATTAAGCTAGTAGGTGAGTCACCTACTTAAGCTTTTTATACTAAATTAATGGACCCATGTCTATGGACTAGATTTGCACCTAAACTAATGTACTCATTTGGGCCTAATTGAAGAAAAGAGGAAGAAAATGGAGAAATGGCCCAACACTTAAACTGCCAAAGGCCCAAGTTAATTGAACCCAAAATAAGAATTTAAGCAAGTAGGTGCATCACCTACTTTAAATTTTGAGCAGCTTAAACCCTTAAGTAGGTGCATCACCTACTTGACTAATTTGTGGCTGGAAATGTGGTCAATAATAAGGGCTCAATATAAGATCAATATAGCTGGCCATTATGCTCATTTTAACCACAATATTCCCTTTTAAATTTTAGCTTTCTCCCTTTCTTAGCAAGGATAACAACAGCAGCCCTAAAATTCCTTCTAGGGTTCTTGGAGAAACCCTCATCTTTGCAAGCTAAGGTAAGGGAAAACACTCAAGTTTTAGCTTAATTATCTCATGGAAGATTAGGAAAACATGCTATAGGTCTTACTTTTTCTTTGTTATTAAGAGATCTCTTTTCTTCTTTGGTTTAAAGTGTGAAGGAAAGTGGAAGTTCTTGAGGAGTTCAAATTTAAGTATAAGTTGTAGAATTAAGGTAAGGTGACAGCTCCATTTTGTTCTCCTTATATATGAATTTGAGTGAGTATTATGAATGTGTTGTTATTGAAAACTCAAGAGATGATGAGTTCAATAAGTGATCACTACAGTAAAAGGGATTTGGGATTGTATATGGAATATTTTTATATGTATACGTTGTGGGCTGCCAGGTTGATGTTGGAGAAAGGTGTGATTAGTTTGTAATGAAATATAGAAGAAAGGTGAGGTTATATACCACCGAACTAATTATTGCATTTGTTTACTGCTCAATCTGTTTTGCGTATTGTTTGGAATGTGTAATGAAGCCAAGGTGGTTATGGTGAACCTTACAAGGACATGTATGGTGTGTGGGTGTAATTGGAAGAGAAAAGGGTTAAAATAACACCCTTAATTGACAGATTAAGAGCTTACTGCCCCGGTTACTATTTTGGTGAAATTAAATAGCCCAAACATGTCAGTTGGTTTCTAATAGTTAGTTTCAGGGTTATATAATCAGGTATGTAAGGCATACTCTATTTTTGCACTCTTTGGCATGAAATCGGACATTTGGTCCATCAAGTAAGATTCCAAGGTTATCCTATAACAATTGATACATAATGGCAGCATATTATATCCCATGTAGTCAGTGACCTTTTTCCCACTCTCTAACATGTTAAAACACCTCAAATACATGCTTATTATTAAACCTGCACGTCTATTTTCACTAGAGAATTTCAGAAGTTCTCCGTTTACTCAAATAAGACCCATGTGTTATTTTCAGCTCCTAAACACTTCATTTGTGTGCCAACAGCTCCCTACCTCATTGTTGTTGCATTAAGTACTCATTTACATGTCTCTTATTAGTAGATTACTGTTTCAAGGTACCATAATGTTTGACCACCAAAGTAAACTTGAAGAACACACAGTTTTCTTAGTACAAGCTCATGAATTGCTCACTTACCTTTATCTTGGGAGGAAGGACAATTCCAAGAACTCTTGTGGGAAGATAGGGTTACTTCATATCCAAGAGATAACAAGAGAGAGAAACCTAAAAGCTGAAAATTTTGGCAAAGTTAAAAATGAGCAAAAATTGCTGATTTCAATCTATATGAAGGAGCTTCGCTTTGACCAACTTTTTTGACCCTTTTTGGCTCATATTTTATCAAGTTAATGATGTATCTACTTGCCCAATATATTGAGCTTTTGTGGATCCAAAGTTATTGGGCGTTAGCTACCCATTTTCCCTTCTTTTCTTCTCTTTAACTTGGGCCATGGCAGATTTGAGTATTGGGCCTTTTTGCCCATTTTATTTCTCTTCTATTCAATTTGAGCCCAAATGAGTACATTACATTAGTATAGACCCAAATCTGGTCCATAGCCATATGTCCATTAATTTGGTCCAAATAGTTTAAGTAGGTGACTCACCTACTAGCTTAATTAAAGTCAAGAAAGCACCTCAATATTTTGCTCCATTTTCAGCTCCTAATCCCTTTAATCTAACCTTAAACTTATACACACTTGGTCACTTTAAACTTCATATTCAAATACTAGCTTACGATCCCAAATTTAAATAGTTGTATCGACGTTAACTTGGTTGCATCACATAAAAACTGTACGGGTAGCATATATAATTCTATCTATGCCATTACTACTTGCATAACAAACCTCACCCGTTACCTATCCTATAATACCATACCAGGTTCCTTATGATTAGAATAAGTACAAGCAAAATACGGAATGTTACAATTATGTTCCACTTCGATTTTGAAAGATCTATACATTGCATATAACCCCCAGGCTTTTGGTGCTCTACTTTAACTCTTTGGCAATTTGGACATTCGGCTACAAATTTTGCAATGTTCTTCTTCATGTCACCCCACCAATACATTCTTTTAAAATCATGGTACATTTTTGTTGACCCTGGATGGATAGAATACCTTGAATGATGTGCTTCTATCATAATCCTCTTTCTTAGTCCATCTACATTCGGCACACACAATCTGTTTTGGCACCGAAGTACTCTTTCTTGCGTAAGATCAAATGCTTTCGTTATACCACATTGCACATTTTCCTTAAGCTTTAATAGAATGGGATCTCCATATTGCTTCTCTTTTACTTCAGCTACTAGGGAAGGTTCTGCAGCATTATAAACAGTAAGCCCTTCATCTGGAGTTTCAAGAAGGCAAACTCCCAAATTGGCTAGTTGGTACAAATATTTAGTCATCCCTTGTCTTTCTATAGATGGTTCCATAGTCTTTCGACTTAATGCATCTGTCACCACATTTGTTTTGCCCGGGTGATACAAGATATCAACGTCATAGTCTTTTAATAATTCAAGCCATCTTCGCTGCCTCAAATTTAGGTCCTTCTGATTAAAGATATACTATAAACTCTTATGGTCAGTGTATATGTCAACATGAATCCCGTACAAGTAGGGACGCCATATCTTTAAGGTAAATATAACCGCTGCTAGCTCCAGATCATGTGTTGGATAATTTTTCTTGTGTGGCCGCAATTGTCTAGAGGCATATGCTATGACTTTACCATGCTGCATCAATACACACACTAAGCCAATTCTTGAAGCATCACAATACATTGCATACCGCTCTGTGCCTTCTGGAAGCACCAATATAGGTGTAGAAGTCAACTTATTCTTCAGATTTTGGAAACTTCTTTTGCATGCATCATTCCATTGGAACTTGGATGCTTTGTGTGTTAGCTTTGTTAAAGGTGCAGAAATTGAAGAAAATCCTTCAACAAACCTTCTTTAATAACCTGCCAACCCAAGGAAACTACGAACCTCCGTAGGTGTTATAGGTCTTGGCCAGTTCTTCACGGCTTCTATCTTTTGAGTATCAACCTTTATTCCTTCATCAGATACAATATGACCTAAGAATGCCACAGATTTTAACCAAAACTCACATGTAGAGAACTTTGCAAATAGCTTACGATCACAAAGAATCTGCAACACCTGTCATAAGTGATTGGCATGGTCCTCATTTAATCTCAAATAAACCAGAATATCATCTATAAAAACTATCACAAACATATCCAAGAATGGCTTAAACACCCTATCATCAAATCCATAAAAGTTGCAGGTGCATTAGTTAGCCCAAAGGACATGACAAGGAACTCATAATGATTGTACCGTGTTCTAAAAGCTATCTTAGGTATGTCATTCTTTTTTACCATTATTTGGTGGTAACCATACCTTAAATCAATCTTCGAAAACCACTTGGGTCCTTGCAACTAATCAAATAAGTCATCAATTCTCGGAAGGAGATATTTGTTATTAATAGTCATCTTGTTCAGTTATCTATAGTCAATACACATTCTTAAGGAGCATCCTCCTTACGCACAAATAACACTGGTGCACCCCAAGGGGACACACTAGGCCTTATCAATCCTTTTTTTAGCAAGTATTTTAATTGCTCTTTCAACTTTTCCATTCAAGGACTGCCTTCCTTGGAAAATGGAAACACACCCTCTTAGTTCGTAATCTACTGTGGCATAACAAGAAGCCAACCAATCCATACCCACTATAGCATCAAAATCTACCATTTCTAACTCAACCAGGTCAGCCATTGTATTGCAACCGCAAATAGTTATTATACTATTTCGATACACTCTTAGCTATAACAGATTCACCAATCGGCGTAGATACTTCAAGTGGCTTAACTAGCAATTCTAGGGTTTTTTTAACTTTCCAGCAACCAATGGAGTGACATATGATAATGTAGAACCTGGATCAACTAATGCATATACATCATGTGAAAAGATGGACAATGTACCTATAACCACATTTGGAGAAGCCTCTGAATTTTGTCGATCCGCTAAAGCATATGTATGATTCTGAACTCCACTAGAGTTAGCTCCTCTTTTATCATGACCCATAGGTTGTACACCTCTACCTGAATAAGGCACCAATGATGATGATGCAACGGCTGATCCAGTAGGTCGTGCCATACCACCTATGCCCCTTTGAGGGTATTCTTTCATCATATGTCCTGACGTACGACACCAAAAGCAAGCATTTATCCCAAACTGACATGTACCTAAATAAAGCTTTCCATATTGTTTACATGGCTGTCGAGGGAGGCCTTAATTGGCTCATACTCGATTGCTCTTGATACCCCATTGTTCGCGAACTCTGACTCTCATTTCTTTGGCCAAACTGGTTACCTTTAGAACCTTGAAACTGTGGTGGAGCACTAGCTGCAGAATAAGAAGATAATAACCTAGGTGGACTATTAGGAAACCGAGGCCTAAACTCTCCTTAGGATGCTGTGAACTACCCCAAAGATATGGCCCTCTTGGAATATCCTCTTTCCAATTTTTGTGTTCTTGTCCTTTGCCTCTGATCCTTTATTTTTTATGCAAAAGCTTGTATCCTTGCTATGTCTATGTCTTTATTCAAAGCAGCAATAGTACAATCTCTAACAAAATACGAATCCAACCTATCCACTTATCGATGAACTCTATCATCCATAGTAGCTACTATATTAGGAGCATATCTAGCCAAAGAGTTAAACTGGAGGTTGTACTTCCTTACGCTCATATTCCCTTGGCGAAGATTTAGGAACTGATCTGCATGGGCTTCTTGGATCTCAAATAGAAGGTAATGATCATGAAATGCCTTTTTAAACTCATTCCAAGTAGCTGAAACTGCATCGATGCCCCTAGATCATTTCCAATCTTTATACCAAAGTATTGCCTCCCCTTTCAATCTATATGCTGCTAGCTCAACTGTCTTTTTACTCGATACATGCATGATATCTAGAACCCTTTGGATTTGATCAATAAAGTCCTATGGGTCTTTATTAAGATCTGATCCAGTGAACGTGGGAGGATCCAATTTAAGAAAATCCTGTGTTCGTAGGCTAGCTGCCCTATCCACACCACTAGAACCTATAGTTGGAATGGCTTGTCCTTGAGCTTGTCTAGCAACTATATGAGCCAACAATTGTACCGCATTTCTTAGATCTTGGTCAGTTGCATTAATAGGTGGTTCTGAGGATGCGGTTCTTCTCCTCCTTAGCTCTTCTGGAGATGGAGGAGTTGAAGAAGTTTGGGACACAAACTTAGCTTGAGCCTAACTTTGATTAGCTCATCTAGGTGGTGATTTGTTGGTCCCTTCCCCGGCAGCCTCATCTATCCGCCTACCTATATTCTTACTTCTTATAACCGACATCTTTACTATAATTAGAGGAAAAAAATAGGTTCAATGGTTAAATATGACTTCACCTACAACATGGGCTCTATTGCACGATCTAAGATATGAAGAAAAAGAGACAACCCCTAAATGTCCCATAGCCTCCTGTTTATAGATTTATTGCACAACACGCTCATAAATAAGACTCTATATAGAAATGACTTTGTAGACACCGTAGGACGACTGCTCTGATACCACTTTTGTCACGCCTCAATCCTAATAGGACAGACAGAAACCGTAGCCATAAAGGCCCGAGAGAACCAATTCATAACCTTGTACTTCCCATGCATGTAACTATGACAACCAAATTTTCTGACAAACATGATAATGTATCGATGTAAAGAATTACACATGCAAGCATAAACTGATATATACAACACTAGGCCGTTGGGGCCACCACGTCTAAAGACAAATACTACCATAACTTTACATTAGTTTACAAAGCCTTTAAAAGATACATAAATTTAGTTAGGGTCGGGACAAACCCCCCCGCCCTACTCTTAACCTACTGCACAATACCAAAACATATGGAACAAACTCAAAAAGCTCCGAATCAACCTGAAGCTCACCAATATGCACGGAATAGCCTGCGCTCCTACGAGTGGGGTGTATAAGCTGAAGTACCTGTACCTGTAGCATAAAATACAGGTCCCCGTGAGGGACGTCAGTACGAAAATATGTACTGAATATGTAAGGCTGAAGGTAACAACACACAATACAAGAGCTCAATAGAAATCAGATACAAGTGCACGTAGAACACCTTATATATATTTGTGGGACTACTACATTACATTCCTTTCTTCATTTTTACCTTTCTTACTTCATAATCTTTGTAAGCCATATGTAATGCAAATGACCAGCTGATCAGTGGTAAATAGATAAATTAGGATCGGTCCATGGCTTATGCCCCTGAGCTGCCACCTACATATAAATATTGGGATCGGCCCATGCTAGGCTTATGCCCCTAAGCTGAAACCCACATATCAAGGTATCGAGATCGGCCCATGCTAGGTTTATGCCCCTGAGCTACCACTCCTTTTGTAGATTTACGTTACTTAGTTTATTTAGTCTTTGAGATTGTTACTTTGGTGGTCATAATATTATTGCACCTTACCTGCCACTAAGAGATATGTAAATAGGCACTTAATGCAATATAAATAAAGTAGAGAGCTGTTGGCACACCAATGAAGTGTTTAGGAGCTTAAAATAACACATGGGTCTTAATTGAGTAAATGCAGAACTTCTAAAATTTTCAAATAAAGATAGATGTGCAGGTTTAATAATAAACACGTATTGAGGTTTTTTGTTATGTTAAAGAGTGGGAACAAGGTCGTTGGCTTCTTGGTATATAATACACTGCTATTATGTGTCACTTGAGAAGTGATATAAAGTGTTTTGGTGATTGGGGTTCTTTCAAGACTAACAAGTATACATACACCTTTTTTCTTCACCTTTTAGGATCTAACATTTACTTTATGTTCTAACAATATATAAAGAAAGGTGAAGAACTTCAAGAACAACAACAACCACATCAAGAACAATAACAACAATCTTCAAGAACAACAACAATTCCAACGGCCAACTCCAATCCACAATAACAATGTCTCTAACATTTGGCCACGACCACCAATCCAAATTAATTTTTGACCAAGACTTGAATATTTGAGAATAACTACTTGATAAAACCGAACCAATACGTGGCTGCCACATCATCACTGCTACTGTTCACGCAATATTTTTTAGCTCAAATTTTAGATTCTTAGTTTTATTTTTATTGTCCCTTAGTTTCGTTGTTGGTTCTAATACTAATTAGCAACTAGTAATCACTTACTTAGTCGTAGATTAGTTGTTGAGTCTGTTTCTTTCGTGTCCTCGTTATTTATGTGCTTTTATTTTTTAACTCATCGTTATTTCTTTGTTTCAAGTTCGTAAGTAGATTTTGTTTTGTGTCTTAAGTGATCAAACAAGAATCTATTCCGGCCGCCAAGTAGAATTGACATCTTATTGACTATCGGAGTATAAGCAACTATCAATATTCGCCACTCTAAATTGTGAGGATCACAAAAGTGAGTGAATACGAGTGTTGGTGAGGAGCTTTTACTACTAATCTTATTTGTTCATTTTGTAGGTTTAAAAGGTAATATAAGGAAAACATGTCTTCGATAGCCGGGGATTAATGTGACTACAATATGAGAGACTATAATTGTAGTAAGGGTTTTTATGGCTACAAAGTTGAGGGAGATTGCAGAGGCTATGAAAATAGCCATGATCAAAACTTGGGCAGATTTGAAAGTTACTGTTTTGAGGGAAAAAATGAGGTGAATAAAGTACCTAGTGCTTATAGTGACTTTGGAGATGATATAGGACCTCGTGAGATCATATGATAACATTGGGGCATGTGAGAAGTCTTATAATTCTCACTCCGAACCTAGTGTTAGGTATAACTCTTTTGTTAGGAAAACTTATGAGACATATGATGAGAGTACACGTGAGGAGTGTGAATATTCATATTCTCAACCTTGTAGTACTTCTTATAAAGGTCGATATAGTGTGAATGGTTATACTAGCTATAGTGGAGGTTGTCCAATGAGAAGAAGAGGGTATGCATCTCCAAGACCAAGGGGTACTCCTATGCCTTACAATGTTGATCCAAGAAGGAGTGTATACTCCGGAAAGGTGACCATTTGTGGGATACCAGGCTGTCTTATTGTGTTAAATGATAGGTACTCTAGAAACTACATCGTTCCATCCATGGTTGACTACTTGGGGTTGTTTTGCGATCCTTTACTTGTTCCATACTTCTTGGACGGGTTCAAGGTTACCGAGAGGGTAAAAGTTATCTTCTTCTAATATGAATACCATGAGGAGGTGTGGTACGATATTCTTCCCTTGGCCTACGGTCATGTATACTTAGGCGCTAATTGGTTTGCACAATATCAAGTTCTTAACGTGAAAAATTGGCCTAATCCTGTAAGAGACCAATGGGGAAATTACCTCATGACTTACTTGCTGCCCAAGCTGCAAAGAGAAATGCCTACCTACTCCAATCCAAATAATTATGAGAGACAAAAGATTGAGAGGAGTAAGGGAGTGCACAATTGTAATCCGAGAGTGGAAAAAGAAGAGGTTGTATGGAGCGAAGTGAGGGGATTACCACCAAACTGTGATAACATTGGTTGTCCTTCTATGTCTAAGGACATTTATGTAGGTACCAACATGGCAAGTGAAGACAAACAATGCCAAAAGGAAGTTGCTGCCCAAGCTTTTGGAGGACCTTCACACCATGACAAAGAAGAATCTACTCAAGGACTTCAAGGTAAAATGGCTAACTCTTACACTTTTGTACATGTGAATGATAATTGTGTGGCTAGTAGCCCATTGAGTGTGAGTTGTAGCTTGCCTATATGTAAGTCTATTGTTTCTTTGCCACTTGATGATGATGTACATGTTGTGAGTATGGATACACTAGTTGATCTTATTGATGACCGAATCAACTCTTCTTGTAAGATCAATTTATGTCCACCTAGTGTTGAAACCATTATGAATGAAAGTACATTATCTTCTGAAATTTGTGTTGATCAACTTATGTGTGAAATTACCCACCACTTGAGGATGTGTATGATGTAATTAATGAACCTCAAGTGTGTGATGATGTTGAAAATATTGATCAAAGGAATATGAGTGAACTCGAGAGCTATTCTTGGGATAATATTGCACTTGAAATCTCTTTAAAACTTGATATTGATCTTTTAGAGAGTGATGAATGTGTTTGTTACAAATTTGCCTATGAAATAGACCATGCTCTCTTTAGGTATAATGTCTTGTTTAAAGATGATATAACCACTCCTAATGAACCTAGTGGTGAAAATGATGGTATAGCTTGCCTTAGAAGCTATATCCGATATGCTAAGAAACCCACTATGGTGTGACAACATTTCTACTAAAAATGGAAATCACTTCTTGGAAGATGAAAGTACTCTTAAGGGTAAGGTATGTGTAGTCTTGGAAACTACTTCTCCTTCTAATTTGTGTGATTTTATTGTTGAGAGTACTCATGGTGATGATTGTGAAACTAGTAGTGAGTACACACATGAGGGCACCTCAGTAGAAGTTGACTTAAGTGATACCTTTCTCTACTCTCTAGAGAGTACGCCATTTAGTTTAGGTAGAGACCACAAGAAAGGGGAGTGTTATCTAGACCCGTGTCTATGGACACTCTTCCTGTTTGACCCCGATGCCAAATATAGATTTTATGATGATGGGGAACCCAACTTGTTGCTTGGTTTACATGAAAATCAAAGTATCACTTTTGGTAAATTCCATAACCAAATCCTTTGTGCATTTTTCATTAATTATTTAATATTTAGTTCAAGGGATTCTTGGTTATATCCTAAATATGTGCAACCTTGGAATGTTGAGGTGATTTGTCGTGCTTACCCTAGCCCTCATTCCATGAGGAGTTTTTAATTGTGTGTTCTTTCTTTGGTTTTGCAAGGTTTGGATTCGAGGTAGAATCCTTTTCAAGATGGGGAGAATGATACGAGTCAAATGGCCACCTTAGCTTTTGATGAAATCTTTGAAGGACAACACGTAAAAGCTCAAGACTTGGTCACCCCGAGAGCAAAAGGATATGCAAGGAAGGATCATTTTGAGCATGACTTAAAGCAATCTCGTGTGTGGAAGGTTGCTGATTACTTACATTAATGCTAACCCGAGAACCACAAGCCTTGAAGTATGAACCATACTTGGTTTTTGAGAGCATTGAAAAGGCGCCATTCATTCAAGTTATAACATACCTTGGCTGCCCCTTCATTAAGGGTATTTTATACATTACATATGGTGCATTTACACACCATGGCAGCCCCTCTCATTAAGGAAAAAATGGTCTTTTTATCTTCATTTGCTATTATAAATAGACCCCTTTAGTCTTATTTTCACTAGTTTTGAAAGAATGAAAGATTGAAACACAATTCCTCTCTCTTGAGAGTAGAACACTTTAGGTAGTCTTAGTTTAGGGCTTGGAAAAGCTAATATTGATCTTTTCTTGGAAACGGTGAATCTTGAGGTGAGTTGATTCCCTTGGCAGTCACCATAAGAGTGTGGTTTGGATTATTACATTCATTAGGGGTTTTGAGTTTAATACACTCTTTAGTTCTTAATATTGTAATAATCTTGGTCTCACTATATATCCTTTACTTTTGTTGTTGTTATCTAGTGTAGTGGACTGTTTTGGGTCCTTTATTGAATCCAAAACTTGTGTTATTGTTGTTCATCTTGTTCATCACGTTTTGTAGCTGTTTTTTGGTGATATATACATTATTGTATCTTGTATTCTTCTTGTTGATAGCGAATCCGAGAGTGGTCTCCATCTTGGTCCTCGGATCCTTAGATTGTGGACTGATTTGGAGTGTGTTTCGTGCTTCCATTTTCTTTCTCGTATCAAACCCCAAGAAGACACAAAACAGCCCCCAAAAACATCACAAAACACACCACAAACCGAGAACCCAAGGAACCAAGCCTAGGCCAAGAATGACAACACAAGAATGAAAAAAATCTGAGTATGCTTCAATAATGGAGAGATAATAACGTGTATAACCACACAAAAACAGCAACAACACTACAATAATGTGATGAACAATAATCTTACAATAATAACAACCAATGATTACAAGAGGACAAGACACAACTACTACAAGATGACAAAAAAAAGTAAAGGGATAGATAGTTAGACAAAGGTGGTGTAAATCCTAGTAACCAAAGAGTACATTAAACTCTAAGACCCCTACAACCTCCACACACGATCACCTAACTCTTACGATGAAAAAAGAGAGGATTCCACAACTCAAGCGCCAAGGTTTCTCAAAAACAAGCAATCACAAGAGATTCCACCCTTGAATTACTATCCTAGTTACAAGTTTCGGTTCGCCTCAAGTAGAGAGAGGACTTTGATGTTTTAAATTTCAAGACTTACAACAATAATCAACTAAGTAATGAAAATCCCTAATACTAAACTATATATAGTCTCCTTATTACATAAAAGATGAAATGCCCAAAAGACCCTTAATGAAAAGAGGGCGCCCCTCTAGTGTAACAAATGAGCAAATAGGGTGGCTTTGATGTGTCTTTGATCTTTCTCGTGTCTCAAAATTACACTTCCTAGGATGATCCTTTGCTACACTTGTACACATGTTGATCTTCATAGTCGCACTTGTATCATCCTCTACATCTTAAGAGGAATTTGCCCTCAAATTCAAGCAATCATCACCGACAAGCTCTCCTCTTTGCATCATATTTTCATTGCTCTTCCTAAGGTTAGGATGTTCAACCAAGGGTCCCATGAGATCATCAAGCATGCTCCTTGGATTTATATGTTCTACAACCTGTATATAAGAAGATTTGATACTAGGCAGAGTGCTAGTATCTCAGTTAGTAATCAACAAAGAGTCCTTGTGGGCAAATCCCACAATCCCAACTCCCGACTTCTCTTCTTCTTCATCCTCCTCACTCTCAGCTTCTTCTTCCATACCCTCACTAAGCATGGATTTCTTTGCCATATACATAGGCACTACAATCTTCACACGGTCAAACATCTTCCCCATCCTCCTCTTTTGTCTCCTCGGGTTCTACCTTCTCTCCATCTTGAGATTGATCATCAATTTCCTTCAGTTCAAGTCCTATCTCCTCCACAATAAAGTATAATTTTCCCTTCCTTAGGATCACATTTATCCTATTTGGACACTCGTTAGCCTTGTGTCCCCAACCTTGGCAGTTAAAACATTGAAAGCCCTTTGAACTAGAAGAGGAATGTGGTTTACCTTCATTTATCAGAGGGTACCTTTGGTGAGCCTTTTTTTGGCTTGGGCAGCCTTGTCCTCAGTTTTCTCCACATTGGATGGTGTCAAACTTATGAAGTGTCAACCATGAGGCAATGTCCCTATTCAACTCCACCTTGAATCAAATGATGTCATGGCTTACTTGCTCCCCTCGGTGATCAAGTTTCAAAATGAGTTGTTGGAATTCATCATAGTAAGCCACGACACCTTTGTTCCCTTGCCTCAAGTTATACCACTTAGCAAGGAGCTCTTGATGGTAACTCTCGGGTAAAAACCTTTGTCTCATGAGGTACCTTAACCTAAACAAAGGAGGGGGCTGCTCCTCAATCAAAACATTGCCAAATCACTTCACATACTCCCACCACGTAGTAGCATAACCCTCAAAATGTATAATCGTATAACAATTTTTTTCTCCTCAGCAATGTCATTAACTTGGAAGATTCTCTCACAAGTGGACTCCCTAGATAGAAACTCTTTTGGATCACTCTCATCTTTGAATGTTGGAAGCCCCACCTTGATGGTATTTAGACCTACATCACGGTTTTGGTTCCCTTGTTAGTTCCAAAGACCAACTCTTTCTTCTCGGTCGTGAAATTTCCTTGGATCACCTTGCCTACCCATCATCTCTTTCCTTCTCATGTAAACATCATCACATGGTCCATAACCAGCATGTTGTTCTCCTCTACCATACCCCTCAACATGGACGAGTTTATTTGGGTTAAGTGGAGCTTGTAGCAATGGGATTAGATTTGGATAGTGAGGTCTTTGGTCAAGTGAAGTTTGGATAGGAAGGCTCGGGTTTGGTGGTTATATTTGGGTTCCAAGTCTTTTTTGTTGGACTTGGTGAAGTGGAGGGTGGCTTGGTCTATCATGATCTCGGATTTGGGTGTGACGGTTGGTTTGATTTGTGACAATAGGTGGATATTGCATTTGGTGCATGGCCTCAGGAGTACTAGTTGGTGAAATATATCAAGGGGTAGAAGTCCGGCTTCTTTGGCTTTTAACGCTCTCCAATCTCCAACCCATAATTGACACTTCACCCTTCATTGATACACATCCGAGTCTAGTTTTTCAATACCTACGGTCATCCAAGCCATGTCTCGGGACATAGCTTCAAGGCGAGCCAAAATGATACTAGTAGCATTGTGTTCCTGATAGCCTAAAGGACTATCAAACACGAAATGGACACTAAAGGAACAAAAATCAGCAAGTTCACAAAGAGAAAACAACACACTAGAAGGAGATAAAGAAGAAGAATTGTATGCAATTAAAGATAAATAGAGAGACCCTCACTTCCACCAATGAATAGCACTAGAAGGTGTATCAAACCTTCAAACACACATCACCAATGTAAGATCAAACCACTATCTTAGGTGACCCAAAGGAAACACTCTTCCTCAAGCACACCTTTCTTGACAAATTTCCCAATAAAAGTGAAACCCTAACTTCGAATGTACCAAGGAACCAATTTCGGGTTTGAGAGCTAAAACTACAAGACTAAAGCTACAATCTAAGAATAATATCCAATTTCATCAAAGTCTAATGAAAAATAAGCCTAAGGAGTGATAGCCTAAAGATTACTAAACACACAAAATTGGCTACTAAGATGCAAATTCCAGCAACCAAACAAAGAGAAAACAACACATAGAATGGAGATGAAGAAGAAGATTACTTGAAATTTAAAGATAGATAGAAAGACCCTTACTTCCACTATATGATTAGCACTAGAAGATGTATCAAATATTCAAACACACCTCACAAATGAAAGTTCAAACCTTTCTCTTAGGTGACCCAAAGGACTCACACTTCCTCAAGCACCCCTTTCTTGCCAAATCATCCAAGACAAGTGAAAACCCTAACTTTCAAATGCTCATAGACCAAGTTTACATTCTAAGAGCTACAACTACAAGACTAAATCTACAAACTAATAAGTAATACTCAATGTCAATTCATCAAAGTCTCATGAAAATACAAACTAAAGGGTCTATTTATTCTATTACATGCCGAAGGACAAAAATGCCCTTAATGAGGACTTAAAAGGAGACGTCTATAGAGTGCTCTTTTGGAGTGTAAAAAGTCTTTATTATCCTTCCTTTGAGGCACCTATGGAGTGTATAAATTTCCCTTCTTCCTTCTCTTGACCAAGGCTTCAAAATACTCCAAAAGTCTTTAATTGCTTGCCAATTCCGAAGCCTTGACCCTTAGACAATATCTTGTGCTCTTGAGGCTCATTGTGCTTGTATCATCCTCTCTATCTTGAAGGAATTTTTCCTTAAATTCAGATCTTGGAAAAACCAAAGAGAGAGCAAAAACAAACACAAAATCCTCTTGGTAGGAGGGTTAGTATTAGCACCACACTTATATCATCAACCCATGGTTGCTCACACTTGACATACATCCACATATCCTTGGTTTTTGACATAAAAAGCCTAAACAAAGACATGAATAGGATCAATATCAAAAATAAGTGAGCACAACCAGCAACTATATCCTTCACATCTCAAAAGTATTCCGGGGTCAAATGAGCAAATGATGAAGGTTTAAGTCGAGATGGTCCACTCCTTTCACTTAGGTTATCAAGTTCACAATCATTCAAGGAATTACCCACCACTAGGAAAAAACAAGGTCATTATGAACCAGATTAACATAAGGGCTTTCATTACACACGTTCAAAGGACCATATACTTTATCAAGATCAACAATACAATTATACCAAGGAGGTACACTTTTGGAATACACCCAACTATCCTTTGTTACAATCATGAAATACTTACTACAACATCACAAAGGACATGGTTAAGAGAGATATCAAGGAAAAAGGAATGCAATCCAAAATACATCCTTCCCCACCCCAATAGTATACCGGGATCAAATGGATGAAATAGACAAAAATATAAGCCGAGGTTAGCCATTCTTTTACTAGAGAATCAAACTCACAATCATCTTCATTCAAGAAAGAAAAATAGCCACCAAGCTTACTACCTCTACATAATATCAATTCAAAATTAACATGGTTATAATCATAGGCAAAGGTAGTATAGGAAGGAATCAAGTGTGAAGACATCAACCAAAGTACTATCATCTACAAGAGGGTCATGTAGTTTGTGAATACTCTTGTCACATGATAATGGAACCTTATTCAAGTTATAAGTGCTAGCACTAGATGGACACAAATCATTCTTACGAAAAAACTTAATTTTGTCATCTAAAGGATCAACTAGTGCTTGCATACTCACAACAAGAGTTTGGTCCTTATACAACCTATCAACACCAAGAGTATCACAAAAGGGAGATTCATTCACTTCTTGACTAATCGAATCTGAAACTACACCACTTTGGCTAGTACGAGCCACATCACAACAATTCAAGTTTTTAGGAGTGTAGAAAATAGCTTGGTTACCTTGTAGATTATGAGAAGTGTTTTCTTCACTTTGTTTCGCATCATGGAAGACTTCATGATCCACATTACAAGGGAATATGTCAAGGTTTCCCTTTGGATTCACTTCTTCCTTGCTTGTCCCACAATGGGGACTTTCGGCCAAGGGCTTGAAGGAAACTTCCTTGGGCTTCTCCTAGGGACTTCTAGGCAAAATGCTAGTATTTGGGTTAGTGAATAAAAAGGGTCCTTTGAGGACAAGATCCATAATCAAGCAGTTTTTTCCTTCCAACTTCACTACCCATAGTTTTCCTTTCCTTTTCCCTTCTTTGTTCACATTCTTCTTGTACCTCATTAATAATTTTCTCTCCATCTTAAGGCTTGGCCTCACTCTCTTTAGTTTCTAACTCATAGAGAGGAGTCATTGGATTTTGCGAAGTATAGGATCTTTGGACTTGAGGTGTTTAGAATTGTGGAGATTTTGGGAGACATAGTCTATCAACCCTTGCTCTAATTCTAATCATGTCACCCCTCTTTGAATCCATGTCACTCCTTATATCATCATTTCCACTCTTCATTTCTCGACTCAAGGCCTCCATTTGGGCCATCAAAGCTCCCATAACATTATTTCCCAAAGGTTGGGAAGTAGTAACTTCGGTTTCCATGGAAAATGTACCTACGAAGTGCAAAAGACAGCAAGCAAAATAACCTAAAAAATGAATAAATAGTTAGTTCAAAAGCCTCACTTCACTCACCCTCAACCTCACCTCACACTTGGCTTCACAAGTGTTGGAGAACCGACAATACTTGGCAAGTTACTTGAGAGGTGAGAAGCTTTGAATCGGAATGGATCTTCGTTTGAAATGACTCAAAATAAGTGATGCAAGAACTTGAACCAACAAAATACTACGACTTAAAAATGAGAAAAGAACAAACAAAAAAAAAATGAAGACAAGAAATAAACGGACTCAAGACTACTTATCAACCTTAACTTACTAGCTTGCTAATTAGTTGTAGAATCAATACAAAAGCAACTAGAAACAACACATAGAAACTAGGAAGTCTAATTTTAGAACTCAATTTGGCCGATTAGCTAGTGATGACGTGGAAGCTTGTGATTGGACGTTGAGTTTTCAAATTTTTCAACCCTAATTCTCAAGTCTCGGCCCTTTGGTGAAGAAGAATTTCGTTTGGGAGGGGAAAATGAAGGTTTGAAAGCCTTTTTAGAGCTTCAAATGAATTCAAAAACAAATGGTCCCCCCCTTTGTACTTGGAATGTACTTGATTTTGTACTTTGATTATTCCTTTGTCTCTTCTTTCTTTGGATGACAATGAATATGCCAAAGAATATTCTTTCGCAAACACAAAGTACACTCTCTTTCTTCTTCTTTTTTTTTTGGATCAAACACACTCTTTGAATATTCTTCCTTAGCAAGTCTTGATGAACATGGAAGAACAAGATGAATAGTTAAGAGTTGACCAAAGTTTGACCCCTAACCAAATGAACTCCAAATCTGATTTTTTTTTGTATATCTAGGTTCCTTAGGCCAATGTGAGCTCAAATAACAATAAATCACAATCAAACAACGTCCAAAACACAAAAACCACACAGATCTAGCTTCTTGAAGCTTCAAAACGCCATAACCATGGTGGATCTAGCTCAAAATCAACCAAACCTCACTCTAAAAGTAGATCTAAATTTCCTAGGTGCTAGGGAACAAGGATCTAGCACTTAAAACAAACAAAACAACATAAAAACATGTAGATCTAAGATCTAAAATTCTATCAAAACACAAAAACGTGAAACATCTATTTTTTTTATTTTCTTGACTTTTGACTCTTTTTTGATGAGATTTTCTATATAAGAACACTAAAACCAAGATTTAGGGATGTTGGAACAACCCTAAACAAGGCTTTGATACCAAATGATAGCCTAAAGACTACCAAACACACGAAATTGGCTACTAAGATGCAAATTCCAGCAACCAAACAAAGAGAAAACAACACATAGAATGGAGATGAAGAAGAAGATTACTTGAGATTTAAAGATAGATAGAGAGACCCTTACTTCCACTATATGATTAGCACTAGAAGATGTATCAAATCTTCAAACACACCTCATAAATGAAAGTTCAAACCTTCCTCTTAGGTGACCCAAAGGACTCACACTTCCTCAAGCACCCCTTTCTTGCGAAATCATCCAAGACAAGTGAAAACCCTAACTTTTAAATGTTCATGGACCAAGTTTCAGTTCTAAGAGCTACAACTACAATACTAAATCTACAAACTAATGAGTAATACTCAATTTCAATTCATCAAAGTCTCATGAAAATACAAGTCAAAGGACAAAAATGCCCTTAATGACGACTTAAAAGGAGGCGCCTATAGAGTGCTCTTTTGGAGTGTAAAAAGTCTTCATTATCCTTCCTTTGAGGCATCTATGGAGTATACAAATTCCCTTCCTTCCTTCTCTTGAAAAAGGCTTCAAAATACTCAAAAAAGTCTTTAATTGCTTGCCAATTCTGAAGCCTTGACCCTTAGACAATATTGTGCTATTGAGGCTCATTGTGCTTGTATCAAGGAGTCTATTTATACTTATTACATTAAAGACCAAAATACCCTTAGTGAAAAGGGGCTCGTATGGAGTGTAAAGAAAAAGCATAAAAAGACCATTACACCCTTAATGAATGGGTGACGATGTAGTGTTTTGATGTGGTCTTCTTCACACTTCAGCATATGACTTTCCTTGAGTCATTTTGGTCTTCACAATTATTCTTCAACACTTGGACCTCTTGGGCATCTCATCAAGGCAAGCTTCCAAACAACCTTCCATACACGGGATTGTTCTATTATGGGCTTAAAATGGATCCCCCATATGTGCTCCCGTGCCCTCAATATGACCACAATTGGGTTCTTCTTGTGTTGGACTCATAGGATGTCTTCAAAAGCTAAGGTGGCCATTTGACTTGTATCATCCTCCCTTTTTTTAAAAAGACTTGACCTCAAATCCAAGCATAGCAAAACTAAAGAGAGGACAAAAAAATACAAACTCCTCATGGCATGAGGGTTAGGGCTAGCACAACAAATCATCTCAACATGCCAAGGTTGCGCATATTTGCAATATAACTAAGAATCCTTTAAATTAAATATTAAAAGTTCAATGAAAGATGCACAAAAGATTTGGTTATGGAATTCGCCAAAACTGATACTTTGCTTATCATGTAGACCAAGCAACAAGTTGGGCGCATCAACATCATCAATTTTATATTTAGCACCAGGGTCAAACGGGAAGAGCGGTCATAGACACGGGTCTAGACAACACTCTCATTTCCCATATGCTTCACTCAAACTACATGACATACTTTCTATAATGGCATACATGTTATCAAAATCAAGTAGAGAGTAAAGAAAGGTATCACTCAAGTCAACTTCTACTAAGGTATCTTCATATGTGTACTCACCACTAGTTTCAACATCATCGCCATAAGTACTCTCAACAATAAGATCACATGTAGTAGAAAAAGGAGTAATTTCAAAGCAATGGACATCTTCCCTCTCTATAGAAGTGCCCTCAAGTATACACATACCACCACCAAAGTCAAAGAAATTATTACTTAAGTCTTCACAAGAAGCAAGTAATTCATCCTCATAATCATCAAACATGGGTGGGGTGTCATACAAAGGATCACAACCACAATCAATTTTCAAGGAACAATCACTTATTGGGTTTCTTAAAAATTCAAGAAAGTCAAAATTATCATCACCCAATTGATCATTCCTTTCCAAGACTTCACATTCCCTTTCCTTAAGAGTACTCTCATCTTCCAAGAAGAGATTTCCATCTTTAGGAGAAATGTTGTCACACCATAGTGGGTTGGCATATAGGCTAAAGCTTTCAAGACAAGCTATACCTTCAACTATATTCTCTCTAGTAGGTTCATTAGGGGTGAACTCATCATCTTCAAACAAGATATTATCCTTAAAGAGAGAAAGATCTATCCATTAAAAGGATATAGAATATGCAAATCCATTCTCTAAAAGATCGTTATCAAGCATCAAAGATATTTCAAGCCGACCTTATGAGCAAAACCGAGAGTAGAACATTCACTAGAGATTATGCTAAAGGGGTTACTCCTATTTATTTGATCAACATTTTCAACATCATCACTCACTTAAGATCCATTAAATGTATCACATACATCCTCAAGTGGTGGACAAATTTCACACATAAGTTGATCAACACAATTCTCTCAAGATGATATACTATCATTCGACACATTAGCTTCAACACTAGGTCAACATAAATTGATCTTACAAGAAGAGTCAATTCGGTCATCAATAGGATCAACTAGTGTATCCACATTCATAATATGTACATCATCATTAAGGGAAAAAGAATCAATAGATGATGTATTATCATTCAACATAATGGATTCAACACTAGGTGGACTTAAATTGATCTTACAAGAAGAGTCAATTCAGTCATCAATAGGATCGACTAGTGTATCCACACTCATAGAAATTACATCATCAACAAGAGGCAAAAAATCAATAGACGCACAAATAGATAAGCTACCACTCATGTTCAATGGGCTACTAGCCACACAGTCATTGTCCACATGTACAAAAGTGTATGAGTTTGCTATTTTACCTTTATGCTCTTGAGTACATTCTTCTTTGTCTTGGTTCGGATCATGGAAGCCCACTTTCTCCTTTGAGAATCTCACATCACAAGGGAGTTTTCAAGTCTTTCTCCCTTGTTTCACCTCTTCATTTGGGTTTAGTGGCTGGTTTTGTGAAGTATAGGATCTTTGGACTTGAGGTGTTTGGAATTCTGGAGATTTTGTTGGACATAGTCTTGATTCAGTGGCTGGTTTAGTTTCATCTTGGTAAATTTAGTGGCTGGTTTAGTTTCATGTCTTGATTCTAGAATTAATTAACAACTAGTAATCACCTACTTAGTTGTAGATTAATTATTGAATCCGTTTCTTTGTGTCTTCATTATTTGTGTGCTTTTCTTATTTTTAACTTTTACTAACTTCTTTGTTTTATGTTCGTAAGTAAATTTTATTTTGTTTCTTGAGTCGATCAAGCAAGAATCCATTCCGACCGCCAAGTAGAATTGACATCTTATTGACTACCGGAGTAGAAGCAACTTTCAATATTCGCCACTCCAATTGTGAGGATCACAAAAGTGAGTGAATACGAGTGTTGGTGTGGAGCTTTTACTACTAGTATTGTTTGTTCATTTTGTAGGTTCAAAAGGTGATATAAGGGGAATATGTCTTCGATAGTCAGGGATTATTGTGACTACAACATAGGAGACTATGGTTGTAGTGAGGGGTTTTATGGCTACAAAGTTGAGGGAGATTGCGAAGGCTATGAAAATAGCCATGATCAAAACTTGGGCAGATTTGAAAGTTACTATTTTGAGGGAGAAAATAAGGTGAATGAAGTGCCTAGTGCTTATGGTGACTTTGGAGATGATGTAGGACCTCGTGATGGATCTTATGATGATGTTGGGGCATGTGAGAAGTCCTACACTTCTCACTCCAAACCTAGTTTTGGTGTTAGGTATAACCCTTTCATTCACAAAGCTTATGAGAGCTATGATGAGAGTACACGTGAGGAGTGTGAAGATTCATATTCTCCACCTTTTAGTACTTATCAAGATCGATATAGTGTGAATGATTATACTAGCTCTAGCGGAGGTTGTTCAACGAGAAGAAGAGGGTATGCATCTCTAAAACTGAGGGCTACTGTCCTTTATAATGTTGATCCAAGAAGGAGTGTACACTCCGAAAAGGTGACCATTTGTGGGATACCGGGCTTCCTCGTTGTGTTAAATGATAGGTACTATAGAAACTACATCGTTCTATCCATGGTTGACTACTTGGGGTTGTTTTGAGAGCCTTTACTCATTCCATACTTTGGATAGGTTTAAGGTTACAGAGAGGGTCAAAGTTGTCTTCTCTCAATTTGAGTACCATGAGGAGGTGTGGTGTGATATTCTTCCATTGATATATGGTCATGTATGCTTAGGTGTCGATTGGTTTGCACAACAAAGAGTTCCAAATATGCAAAATTGGCCTAATGTTGTAAGAGACCGGTGGGAAAATCACCTTATGCATACATACTGCCTGAGCTGCAAAGAGAAGTCAATACTTATTCCAATCCGAAAGCTTATGAGAGAAAAAAGATTGAGAGGAGTAAGGGTGTGAAAGGTGGTAATCTAAGAGTAAAAAAAAGGAGAGGTTAGGAGTGAAGCAAGGGGATCTCCACCAAACTGAGCTAACATTGTTTGTCCTCCTATTTCTAAGGACATTTGTGTAGGTACCGACATGGCAAGTAATGGATATCAATGCCAAAGTGAAGTTGCTGCCCAAGCTTATGGAGGACCTTCACAACATAGCAAAGGAGAGTCGACTCAAGAACTTCAAGGTAAAATAGCTAACTCTTACACTTTTTTGCATGTGAATGATAATTGTGTGGCAAATAGCCCATTGAGTGTGAGTAGTAGATTACTTACTTGTGAGTCTAATGATTATTTTCCTTTTGTTAATGATGTACATGTTGTGAGTGTGGATACACTAGTTGATCCTATTGATGACCAAATTGACTCTTCTTGTAAGATCGATTTAGTCTACCTAGTGTTGAAGCCTATATGTTGAATGAAAGTACATTTTTTGTGTAATTGGTGTTGATCAACCTATTTGTGAAAATTTTCCACCACTTGAGTATGTGTGTGATGTGATTAAGATAAATCAAGTGAGTGAAGTATTTGAAAAAGTTATTCAACAAAAGGGGAGTGAACCCGAGAGCTATTCTTGGGATAATCTTGTACTTGAAATCTCTTTAAAATGCGATATTAAGCTTTTAGAGAGTGCTGAATGTATTTGTTCCAAATCTGGCCATGAAATAGATCATGCTCTCTTTAGGTATAATGTCTTATTTGAAGATGATATAAACACTCCTAATTAGCCTAGTGGTAAAAATAAAGATATAGCCTTGGAAGATATAGCCAATATGCTAACCCACTATGGTGTGACAACATTCCTCCTAAGATGGAAATCACTTTTTGAAAGACGAGAATACTCTTATGGATAAGGAATATGTAGTCCTTCTTGAAAACCCAAGGACAAATGTGTCATTGACTCCTTACGGTAATGTTTCTAAATGTGCATCCTTGTTTGACACACTTGTGCCTAAATTGCATGAATTCCAACGTGTGGATGCTAAGTTGTCTAGTTGTTTGAAGGAAAGAACGTGTATGTGTTTAAATACTTATTCTTCACTCATGAATTCCTTTGCATTTGATTCTTTCCTATACTACCTCTTTGCCTATGATGATATCCATGCTAGTTTTAGATTTATTTTATGTCAAGGTAGGAAGTTTGTTGGTTTGTCCATGTGTGTGTGTGATAATGCTATATGGATTTTATGGACTTTAGAACCAATCAAAAAAACCCCCTTGGTGTGGTCTTTTGATGAGATAAAGAAACAATGGTGTCTTATGGATCATAATATGAATGAAGTTCTGCCTTGTGTATTATTTGATGCCATTAGGACCTATGTAGTTTCTTTATCTCTTGGTGATTCCCATAACCAAATCCTTTGTGCACCTTTTATTGAGATTTTTATATTTAATTCAAAGGATCCTTGGTTATATTGCAAATACGTGCAACCTTGGCATGTTGAGATAATTTGTTGTGCTAATCCTAACCCTCATGCCATGAGGAGTTTTTATTTGTTTGCCTTCTCTTCAATTTTGCAAAGTTTGGATTCGAGGTCAAATCCTTTTTAAAAAGAGGAGGATGATACAAGAATAATGGCCGCCTTAGCTTTTGACGACATCATTCAAAGTCACTATGTGAAGAATCAATCTTTGGTCGCATGGATGGCATGGGATCATACTTGGAGGGGACATTTTTATCCTACCATTGATCAAACCCAAGTGTGAAAGATTGCTTGAAGCCTTGAACACTTGACTCTCAAGTTTGGACCACCTTTATTAGTTCACGGTTTTGGTTTCCTTTACTAAGGGCAGTTTGGTCACTTAGCTTTAAGGGTATCTTGGACAATTCATATTGTCTTCCAACACACCAAGGCCACCTTTGGTCATTCTACTATAAGTAGTGCATTTTAGGTCTTTTCTCTTTAGTTTATGAAAGATGAAATATTAAAACACTTAAAATCCTCTCTCTTGAGAGTAGACCAACATAGTGTAGTTCTAGTATAGGGCTTGGAAAAGCTAACATTGTTCTTTTCTTGGAAATAGTGAATCTTGAGGTGAGTTGATTCCCTTGATGGTCACCATAAGAGTGTGGTTTTGATTATTACATTCATTAGGGGTTTTTGAGTTTACTACACTCTTTAGTTTTTAATCTTGTAATAATCTTGGTCTCACTATCTATCCTTTACTTTTGTTGTTGTTATCTTGTGTAGTGAACTATTTTGGGTCATTTATTGAATCCGAAGCTCGTGTTATTGTTGTTGATATTATTCATCACTTTTTATAGCTCTTTTGGTATTGAAATACACCCTTGTATCTTGTTTTCTTGTTGTTGGTAGCGAATCCGAGTGTGGTCTCCATCTTGGTCCTCGAATCCTTAAGATTAGTGGACTGATTTGGAGTATGATTTTGTGTTTCCATTGTCATTCCCATATCATTTTGGCTATGGTATAGGATTACAAGACTTGAGACTCTCTTTTCAAGATTCAAAAGCTTTCCACCAACTTTCTACCAACTTGCACTCTTTTGGCAAGACAACTTTTTGGGATAGTCTTGTCTGTTTTCTCTTTTGTCTAAGTTTGAAAAGTGCCTTACTCCTTCTAGGTAACTTTCTTTTTGGAGGGCACTTTTTCATTTTTTTACTTTGGTGTTGTCTTGGATTATTTTCAAGACAAACACAAAGCCTTTTACTTCTTTTCTCTTTTCAAGATCAAACAACAACTTCTTTAACACAACACAAGAACACAAGATGAACACCACCAACAACAAGAAACCGTCCACTTAACACCACAACACAGCTCAAATCTTGCTCAAGAACTTGGGTTGTAGACTCAATAAGTGTTGAGGAGAAAGAGAAATACTAGTGTAACATCTCGTATTTTTCTTGTACTTATTCTAATTATATAAAACCTGGTATGGTATTATATCAGTAATGGGTGAGGTTTGTTATGCAAGTATTAATGGCATAGATAGAATTATATATGCTGTCCGTGCAGTTTTTATGTAATGAGACCAAGTTAAAGTCCATACAACTATTTAAACTTGGGATCGTAAGCTAGTATTTGAATTTGAAGTGCTTGCTTGACTTAATTAAGCTAGTAGGTGAGTCACCTACTTGAACTATTTGGACTAAATTAATAGATACATATGGCTATGGACCAGATTTGGGCCTATACTAATGTAATGTACTCATTTGGGCTCAAATTGAATAAATGAGAAATAAAATGGGTAAAAAGGCCCAGTACTCAAATCTGCCAAGGCCCAAGTTAAAGAAAAGGAAAGAAGGAAAAATGGGTGGCTAAGGCCCAATAACTTTGGATCCACAAAAGCCCAATATATTGGGAAAGTAGATACATCATTCACTTGATAAAATATGGGCCAAAAAGGGTCAATAAAGTCGGCCAAAGAGCAGCTCGTTTATATAGATTGAAATCAGCAATTTTTGCTCATTTTTAACTTTGCCAAAATTTTTAGCTTCTAGGTTTTGTACTGACGTCCCTCACGGGGGACCTGTATTTCATGCTGCAGGCATAGGTACTTTAGCTCATATACCTCACTCGTAGGAGCGCAGGCTATTCAGTGCATATTGGTGATCTCCAGGTTGATTCGAAGCTTTCCAAGTCTGTTCCATATGTTTTGGTATTGTGCAGTAGGTTAAGAGTAGGGCGGGGGTTTGTCCTGACCCTAACTAAGTCTGTATCTTTTAGAGGCTTTGTAGACTAATGTAGAGTTATAGTAGTGTCTTGTTTTAAACATGGTGGCCCCAACGGCCAAGTGTTGTATATATCAGTTTGTGCTTGCATGTGTAATTCTTTTCATCGATACATAATATAATATTTGTCAGAACATTTGGTTTTCATAGTTACATGCATGGGAAGTACAAGGTTATGAATTGGTTCTCTGGGGCCTTTACGGCTATGGGTGCCTGTCCGCCCCAGTAGGATTGAGGTGTGACAACTAGAAACAAACTAAGACAACAAAACACACGTAAATCTAGACACGAATCTCGGGCAAACACAACAACAATAAGAAGAACACCTAGCCAAGAACGAGAACACTTCAACACTCATATTTTTTTTACTAAGAGAGCCCAAGATTGGTAGTGTAGGAACACAACTAATACAAGTCCAATGTCCACCTTAGTTTTTGAAGACATCCTGCGAGGCCAACACAAGAACAACCCAATTGTGGTCATATTAAAGGCCCGAGAGCATGCATGGGGGACCCATTTTAATCCCACAATAGAACAATCCCATGTATGGAAGGTTGCTTGGAAGTTTGCCTTGATGAGATGCCCGAGAGGTCCAAGTGTTGAAGAATAATTGTAAAGACCAAAAAGACTCAAGGAAATCCATATGTTGAAGTGTGAAGAAGACCACATCAAAGCACTACATGATCATCCATTCATTAAGGGTATAATGGTCTTTTTATGCTTTTTTTTTACACTCCATAAGAGCCCATTTTCATTAAGGGTATTTTGGTCTTTAATGTAATAAGTATAAATAGACTCCTTAGGCTTATTTTTCATTAGGCTTTGATGAAATTGGATATTATTCTTAGATTGTAGCTTTAGTCTTGTAGTTTTAGCTCTCAAACCTGAAATTGGTTCCTTGAATACATTTGAAGTTAGGGTTTCACTTGTGTTGGAAAATTTGGCAAGAAAGGTATGCTTGAGGCAGAGTGTTTCCTTTGGGTAACCTAAGAGAGTGGTTTGATCTTAAATTGGCGATGTGTATTTGAAGGTTTGATACACCTTCTAGTGCTTTTCATTGGTGGAAGTGAGGGTCTCTCTATCTATCTTTAATTTCATGCAATTCTTCTTCTTCATCTCCTTCTAGTGTGTTGTTTTCTCTTTGTGAACTTGCTGATTTTTGTTCCTTTAGTGTCCATTTCATGTTTGATTGCCCTTTAGGCTATCATTTGGTATCAAATCCTTGTTTAGGGTTGTTCCAATATCCCTAAATTTCTAAAATGATTCAAAAAATCAGAAAATACAAAAAAAAATGGTGTCTTGTGTTGTCTTGTGTTAGATCCGAATTTAGTGTCTCAGATGTACAATTTTTTTTGAAGGTTTATTGTGTTAGATTCTTGTTCTCTAACACCTAGGGAGTCTAGATCTACTTTTAGATTGAAGTTTGGTTGAGTTTGAGCTTAGATCCACTATAGCTATGGAGTTTTGAAGATTTTTGTGCTATACACGTTTTTATCTTGGTGATTTAGGCTTGATTTGTGGCTGATTTTTGGTTGGTTTAAGTTGTTTTGACATAAGGAACCTAGAGCTACAAAAAAAATCAGATTTGGAGCTCATTTGCTAGGTGGTCAAACTTGGTAAACGCTCGAATATTCATCTTGTTCATCCATGATCTTCATAACTTAGTGAAGAAGAGTATTCAAGGTTCTTGTTTGATCCAAAAAAGGGAAGAAAGAGTGTGAAAAAGTTGTTTGTCCAAAAGCATATTCAAAGAATAAACCAATCTTCCAAAAAGAGGAGGGGACAAGAGGACAAACAAAGTACAAGTGCATTTATTGGGGGGGACCAATTCATTTCTCATCCATTTTGAAGCTTGAGAGGTCTTCAAACTTGAACATTTTCCCTCCCAAAATTGAATTCTCTTTTTTCGTAAGGGTGTTGGCCGAAAATAATTTTTGGAAAAGTTGAAATTTCAAAGGGTGACAACCAACCACGCAGTGCCACATCATCACTTGTGCTCAACCAAAGTTCGACCCTAAAATTAGATTTTTCTAGTTTCTAGTTTTTTATATTCTAGTTTCTTATAAGTCAATTCTAACCCTAATTAGTAAGATAGTAATTACCTACTAGTTTGGTAATTAGATTAGAGTCTGTTGTTTCGCGTCTTCGATTTTTGTGTGGCTTTCTCGTTTTCAAGTCATAGTATTTTTGTTGGTTCAAGTTCGTGCATCACTTATTTTGAGTCATTTCAAATGAAGATCCATTCCGATTAAAAGCTTCTCACCTCTCAAGTAACTTGCCAAGTATTGCCGGTTCTCCAACACTTGTGAAGCCAAGTGTGAGGTGAGGTTGAGTGTGAGTGAAGTGAAGCTTTTGAACTAACTCGTTTTCTCATTTTGTAGGTATTTTGCTTGCTGTTTTTTGCACTTCGTAGGTACATTTTCCATGGAAATCAAAGGTACTACTTCCCAACCTTTGGGAAATGATGTTATGGGATCTTTGATGACCTAAATGGAGGCTTTGAGTCGAGATATGAAGAGCGGAAATGATGCTATAAAGAGTAATATGGATTCAATGAGGGGTGACATGATTAGAATTAGAGCGAGGGTTGATGGAAAATGTCCATCAAAATCTCCACAATTCCAAACACCTCAACTCCAAAGATCCTATACTTCACAAAATCAGCCACTAAACCCACCCCAAACATCCCCTAACCGGACCCTACAAAGACCATTACATCACCAAATGAACCAAGTCCAACAAGAGGTACTTGGAACTCAAACTCCACCACCACATTCGAACGTAATACCCCTGCAACACACCATTTACCAAATGCCAAATCCCATGGACCAAAGACCGTACCTTGAACCACCTCCAATACCACAAGTTCAAGTACCAAATAACCAAAGGCCAAACTCACCTCCCCAAATACCTCAAATTTGAAACCCACCCATCCAAATTGAGGATTATGGTAGAGGTTCCATGGCTGCCTATAGTTTTGATGCCATGTTTGATCGTATCAATGACAATATTCATAGCTTCATTGAAGATGTGCGCCAAATGCTTAGTGCACTAAATCCCAAGTTGGGAAAAAGAGATGAAGAGGTGAAACAAGGGAGAAGACTTGACAAACTCCCTTGTGATGTGAGATTCTCAAAGGAGAAAGTGGGCTACCATGATCCGAACTAAGGCAAAGAAGAATGTACTCAAGAACATAAAGGTAAAATAGCAAACTCATACACTTTTATATATGTGGACGATGATTGTGTGGCTAGTAGCCCATTGAGCATGAATGGTAGCTTATCTATTTGTGAGTCTATTGATTCTTTGCCTCTTGTTATGATGTACTTGTTATGAGTATGGATACACTAGTTGATCCTATTGATGACCGAATTGACTCTTCTTGTAAGATCAATTTAAGTCCACCTAGTGTTGAAGATATTGTGTTGAATGATAATACATCATCTATTGATTCTTTTCCCCTTGATGATGATGTACATATTATGAATGTGGATACACTAGTTGATCCTATTGATGACCGAATTGACTCTTCTTGTAAGATCAATTTATATTGACCTAGTGTTAAAGCTAATGTGTCGAATGATAGTATATTATCTTGAGAGAATTGTGTTGATCAACTTATGTGTGAAATTTGTCCACCACTTAAGGATGTATGTGATATGTTTAATGGATCTCAAGTGAGTGATGATGTTGAAAATATTGATAAAATAAATAGGAGTAACCCCTTTAGCATAACCTCTAGTGAATGCTCTACTCTCGGTTTTGCTCATAGGGATAACCATGTGCTTGAAATATCTTTGATGCTTGATAACAATCTTTTAGAGAATGGATTTGCATATTCTATCCTCTTCATGGATAGATCCTTCTCTCTTTAAGGATAATATCTTGTTTGAAGATGATGAGTTCACTCCTAATGAACCTAGTGGTGAGAATGAAGTTGAAGGTATAGCTTGTCTTGAAAGCTATAGCCCATATACCAACCCACTATGGTCTAACAACATTCCTCCTAAAGATGAAAATTTCTTCTTGGAAGATCAGAGTACTCTTAAGGAAAGGGAATGTGAGGTCTTTGAAAGGAATGATCAATTGGGTGATGATAATTTTGACTTGCTTGAATTCTTAAGAAACCCAATAAGTGATTGTTCCTTGAAAATTAATTGTGGTTGTGATCCTTTGTATGACACCCATCTATGTTTGATGATTATGAGGATGAATTACTTGCTTCTTGTGAAGACTTAAGTAATAATTTCTTTGACTTTGGTGGTGGTATGTGTATACTTGAGGGTACTTCTATAGAAAAGGAAGGTGTCCATTGCTTTGAAATTACTTCTTCTTCTACTACGTGTGATCTTATTATTGAGAGTACCTATGGTGATGATGTTGAAACTAGTGGTAAGTACACACATGACCTTAGTAGAAGTTGACTTGAGTGATACCTTTCTTTACTCTCTACTTGCTTTTGATGACATGTATGCCATTGTAGAGAGTATGTCGTGTAGTTTGAGTGAAGCCTATGGGAAATAGGAGTGCTTTCTAGACCCGTGTCTATGGCCACTCTTTTCGTTTGACCTTGGCGCCAAATATAGAATTGATGAGGTTGATGCGCCCAACTTGTTCCTGGTCTACATAATAAGCAAAGTATCAGTTTTGGAGAATTCCATAACCAAATCCTTTGTGCATCTTTCATTGAACTTTTAATATTTAATTTAAAAGATTCTTGGTTATATTGCAAATATGTGAAACCTTGGCATGTTGAGATGATATTTTGTGCTAACCCTAACCCTCATGCCATGAGGAGTTTGTATTTGTTTATCCTCTCTTTGGTTCTGTTAGGTTTGGATTGAAGGTCGAATCCTTTTCAAGAAGGGGAGGATGATACAAGTCAAATGGCCACCTTAGTTTTTGAAGACATCCTGCTAGGCCAACACAAGAACCCAATTGTGGTCACATTGAGGGCATGGAAGTATGCATGGGGGACCCATTTAAAGCCCACAATAGAACAACATGATCACTTATTCATTAAGGGTGTAATAGTCTTTTTATGTTTTTTCTTTACATTCTATAGGAGCCCCTTTTCATTAAGGGTATTTTTGGTCTTTAATGTTATAAGTATAAATAGACTCCTTAGACTTATTTTTCATTAGACTTTGATGAAATTTGATATTATTCTTAGATTGTAGCTTTAGTCTTGTAGTTTTAGCTCTCAAACCTGAAATTGGTTCCTTGAATACATTTGAAGTTAGGGTTTCACTTGTATTGGAAAATTTGGCAAGAAAGGTGTGCTTGAGGAAGAGTGTTTTCTTTGGGTCTCCTAAGAGAGTGGTTTGATCTTACATTGGTGATGTGTGTTTGAAGGTTTGACACCTTCTAGTTCTATTCATTGGTGGAAGTGAGGGTCTCTCTATCTATTTTTAATTTCATGCAATTCTTCTTTTCATCTCCTTCTAGTATGTTGTTTTCTCTTTGTGAACTTGCTGATTTTTGTTCCTTTAGTGTCCATTTCGTGTTAACAACCAGCCTTAACTCTGATACCAAATGATACCTTACAACCCCAATAAGACACAAAACAGCCCCCAAAAAGTCACAAAACACACCACAAATCAAGAGCCCAAGGAACAAAGTCTCGGCCCAGAATGACAACACAAGAATGAAAAAAAATCCGAGAATGCTTCAACAATGGAGAGATAATAACGTGTATAACCACACCAAAACAGTAACAACACTACAATAATGTGATGAAAAATAAGTTTACAATAACAACAACCAACGATTACAAGAGGACAAGACACAACTACTACAAGATGACAACAAAAAGTAAAGGGATAGATAGTTAGACAAAGGTGGTGAAAATCCTAGTAACCAAAGAGTACATTAAAATTTAAGACCCATAGTCCACACATGATCACCTAACTCTTATGATGACACAAGAGTCCTTCCACAACTCAAGCACCAAGGTTTCTCAAAAACAAGCAATCACAAAGATTCCAACCTTGAATTGCTATCCTAGTTACAAGTTTCGATTTACCTCAAGTAGAGAGAGAACTTTGATGTTTCAAATGTTAAGACTTACAACAATAGTCAACTAAGTATTGAAAATCCCTAATACTAAACTATATATAGTGTCCTAATTACATAAAAGATGAAATGCCCAAAAGACCCTTAATGAAAAGAGGGCGCCCCTCTATGTAACAAATGAGCAAATAGGGTGGCTTTGTTGTGTCTTTGAGCCTTCTCACGTCTCAACATTGCACTTCCTAGGATGATCCTTTGCTGCACTTGTACACATGTTGATCTTCATAGTCGCACTTGTATCAGGATTTAAGGCGTGACACCAAACCACTCTCTTAGGTGACCCAAAGGACTCACACTTCCTCAAGCATACCTTTCTTGCCAAATAACCCAATACAAGTGAGAAACCAATTCCAAATTTATTAAAGGTCCAAGTTTCGGATTCTAGAGCTAAACTAGAAAACTAAAAGCTACAATCTAAGAGTAATATCCAATGTCTTCAAAATCTAATGAAATGTCATGCCTCAAATCCTATTGGGGCGGATAGACACCTGTAGCCATAAAGGCCTGAGAGAACCAATTCATAACCTTGTACTTCTCATACATGTACTATGACAACCAAAGGTTCTGACAAATATGATACAATGTATCAATGAGAATAATTACATAGGTAAGCACAAACTTATATATACAATACTTGGCTGTTGGAGCCATCACGTCAAAAGGCAAGACAGTACCATAACTTTTCATTAGTCTACAAAGCCTTTAAAAGATACATAGACTTAGTTAGAGTCGGAACAAACCCCTGCCCTACTCTTGACTTACTGCATAATACCAAAATATATGGAACAGACTCGAAGAGCCCCGAATCAACCTGGAGCTCACCAATTATCACTGAATAGCCTGCACTCCTACTAGTGAGGTGTCTGAGCTAAAGTACCTGTGCCTGCAGTATGAAATACAGGTTCCCCCGTGAGGGACGTCAGTATGAAAATATGTACTGAATATGTAAGGCTGAAGGTAACAACATATGACACAAGAGCACAATAGAAATCAGATATAAGTGCATAAGTAGTACTAGTAGACCACCTTTATACACTTGTGGGACTACATACATTATGTTTCTTTCTTCATTTTTACCTTTCTTACTTCATAATCCTTGTAAGCCATATATAATGCAGAGTACCAGTTGATCAATGGTAAATAGATAAATTAGGATCGGCACATGCTAGGCTTATGCCCCTGAGCTGCCACCTATATATAATGATTGGGATCGGCCCATGCTAGGCTTATTCCCCTGAGCAGCCACCTACATATAAAGGTATCGAGATCGGCCCATGCTAGGCTTATTCCCCTGAGCTGCCACTCATTTTACAGATTTGCATTACTTAGTTTATTTAGCCTTTGAGATTGTTACTTTGGTGGTCATAACATTAGGGTACTTTGAATCAATAATCTGCTAATAAGAGACATATAAATGGATACCTAATGCAACAACAATGAATAGGGAGCTATTGGTACACAAATGAAGTGTTTAGGAGCTGAAATGAATGCATAGGTCTTATTTGAACAAGCGGAGAACTCCTGAAATTTTCTAGTGAAGATAGACGTGCAGGTTTAATAATAAGCATGTATTGAGGTGTTTTAACATATTACAGAGTGGGAACAAGATCATTGGCTTCATGGGATATAATGCGCTGCTATTATGTGCACTTGTTACAGGATAACCTTGAAAATTTACTTGATGGAACAAATGTCAGATTTCATGCCAAAGAGTGCAAAATAGAGTATGCCTTACATACCTGGTTAAATAACTTTGAAACTAACCCAACTTGACTTTCCACCTTTTAGATTACTTATCTGCAATAGAATATATATGGTAAACTAGTATTAGCAACCAACTAGCACATTTAGGCAACATAACTTCACCCAAAATAGTAACTGGGCAGTAAGCCATTAATATACCAAAAAAGGGTGTTATTTAAACTCTTTTCTCCTCAAATTACACCCACATACCATACAGGTTCTTATAAGATTTACCAAAACCACTCGGCTTCATTACAGATTCCAAACAATACTCAAAATAGATTAGGCATTAAACAAATACAATAATTATAATTGGTTTGGTGGTGTACCGCCACACCTTTCTTCTATATTTCATTACAAACTAATCATACCTTTCTCTAACATCAACCTAGCAGCCCATAACATATACATACAAAATAGTCCACAAAATAGCCTCAAATTCTTTTTATTGTAGCAATCAATGATTGAACTCATCATCTCTTGAGTTCTCAATAACAACACATCCATAATCCTCTTTCAAATTCACATACAAGGAGAACAAAATGAAGCAGTCACCTTACCTCAATTCTGCAACTTATTCTTTTAATTTGATCTCCTCAAAATTTCAACTTTCAGTTTCCTTCACACTTTAAACCAAAGAAGAAAAGAGATCTCTTAATAACAAAGAAAAAGTGAGCAAGTAGCTTGTTCTATATTCTGCCATGTATTTATAATTAGGCACCTATAGCATGTTTTCCTAATCTTCCATGAGATAATTAAGCTAAACCATAAGTGTTTTCACTTACCTTGGGCTGCAAAGGTGAGGGTTTCTTCAAGAATCCTAGAAGGAATTTTAGGGGCTGCTCCTTCTTGTTTTAGAGAGAGTAGGGAGATTTTGTTAAATATGCTCTTTTTTGTGACTTAGAAATGAAGTACAGTGGCCTTATAAAGTCCCTATTTTGTCCACCTCCTTAGCTGCATTTTAAACCTTAAAATTGGTCAAATTAGTCCAAGTAGGTGATGCACCTACTTAAGGGTTCAAGCTGCTCAAATTTTCAAAGTAGGTGATGCACCTACTTACTTAAATTCTTATTTTGGGCTCAAGTAACTTGGGCCTTTGGCAGATTTGTGTGTTGGGCCATTTATCCATTTTCTTCCTATTTTATTCAATTTGGGCCCAAATGAGCACATTACTATTGGCCCAAATATGTTCCATAGCCATGGGTCTATTAATTTGGTCCAAATAGCTTAAGTAGGTGACTCACCTACTATCTTAATTAAGTCAAGCAAGCACCTCAATATTTTATTCCATTTCCATCTCCTAATCCCTTTAATCTAACCTTCAACTTATACACACTTGGTTTACTTAAACTTTAGATTCAAATACTAGCTTACGATCCCAAGTTTAAATAGTCGTATCAACGTTAACTTGGTCGCATCATATTAAACTGTACGGACAACATTTATAATTCCATCTACACCATTAATACTTGCATAAAAAATCTCATCGGTTACCTATACCACGAGGCTATACCAGGTTCCATATAATTAGAACAAGTAAAAGCAAAATACGGGATGTTACATCCTTCCCTCCTTAGGAACATTCGTCCTCGAATGTTAGCATAACTATCCAACCAAAACAAGTTGAAGCCTAAGTTTAATATCCCTATTATCAAATAGTACTTATATATTACACTTACTTTTTATTGCTCTAATTCAGCATCTTGGACTTTCTCGAACAAAAATGCCTCAACACACTCTCACTCTTAATTTTACCTCACACTTGGTTTTACAAGTATTGAAAGCCGGCTTGGTCTGTAATAGATTTTTGTTCGAGTTGATTCAAAGAAAATTTGCTTACGGACTTGAACCAACAAGATACAATGAATTCACAAAAGAGAAAAACACACAAAGAACATTAACACGAACAAACGGACACAAAACTAATTTACAATCTAGTAGGAGTTTACTAGCTTGTCAATTAGCGTTCGGACCAATCAAACGAAACTACAAAACAATAAAAAGAAACTAAGAAAATATGAAATTTGAGCCAAAATTTGATGCGTGAACAGTTACTTGATGACATGGCAGCCACGTATTGGTTGCGGTCTTTCTAACGAATTGTTATTCTCAAATGTTCATGTCTTGATCAAAAATTTAATTTGGATTGGTGGAATTTTGTTTTAGGAGGAAAAAATAAGTCTTGGAGCCTTTTTCAATTTTTAAGACTTTGACTTTACTTGTACTTCTCCTTAAAACATGGGTCCTTGGATCATGGAAAGTTGTTGGAAAGTGGTTGAGATGTGATTGACTAGTTGAGTGATGGTAAGTCTTTCAAGATTAACAAAGCTTCACCTTTTTTCTTTCACCTTTATAGATCCAGCATTCACTTTATTTTAACAAGGTATGAAGGTTGGCAAGAACATCAAGAACACTTCAACATCACCAAGAACAATTAAAAATAATTACCAATATCGATAATACAACCACACGGACAACTTCAAGACAACAATGTTTTCACATGGTCAAGACTACAAAACCACCAACAATGGCCTAGTCTCTTTAGTGTTGCATTTCAGTTTTTTTTTTAACAAGAGATGAAGGTTGTTAAGAACTTCAAGAACAACAACAATACTCTTTTCAAAAACAACAACCACACGTATGGCCAAGTCAAGTTTCTCAACAACAATGTCTACCACACGGCCTTACTTGTTCACAATAACATCAATCTTTAAAGCTCAAATCTAGATCGACTCAAAGTGTTAGTGAAGAACAAAACTAACACCAAAAACACACAAGACAAATAAAAGACTCCTATACCTAGACTCAAGAGCAAATCTCGGCCAAGAACACCACAAGAACACAATTTTCGGCCAAGAACACAAAATGGACAGATTGCTATTTTTCTGGAATTTTCAGATTTCAACTTTTTTTTTTTGGTTTTTCAAGTGAGCTAGCCCAAGATTTGATCTTGTAGGAACAATATCAAGCCATTCTTTGATATCAAATGATACAAGAAAGACAAGTAAAACATGAAACAAACACCAAATCAGTCCACAAGTTTGAAGAACCGAGGTGACCACTCTCGAATTCACTACAACAACAATGAAAACACAATAACAACAAGATATTGAAGGTGTAAATACACCAAAATAGAAACAATATGACGAGATGGATAACAATACAAGATAGGAACAACACACGATTTTACTAACTAGAGATAGAAATGGTTACAAGAACACAAACTACTACAAGATTACTATAAAAGTAAAGGGATAGTTAGATAGACTTAATGAAGGTAAAATATTAAGAACCCAAGAGCATATTCCACTCTTGGACCCTTAACACTACAC
>NW_025893454.1:361408-372824 GCF_002878395.1 Capsicum annuum
TTGAAGGTGTAAATACACCAAATCAGCAACAATATGATGAGATGGACAACAATAAAAAGATAGGAATAACACGCGGTTTTACTAACTAGAGATAGAAACGGTTAAAAGAACACAAACTACTACAAGATTACTATAAAAGTAAAGGGATAGTTAGATAGACTTAATGAAGGTAAAATATTAAGAACCCAAGAGCATATTCCACTCTTGGACCCTTAACACTACACACAACATTCACCTATCTCTTACAAAGACACAAGGTCAGAATCCACCTCCCAAGCATCACGTTTCCAAGCCATGAGATCAACAAGAGTGATTCCACACTCTCTATGCCTAATTTCTATTTTGGTGCCTCAAGGAGAGAGGACTTGTGTTTCTTTGTGTTTCAAGACTTACAACATTATGAATAATCTTCGTCTAAAAGCCCTACAATGTTTTATTTATACTAGGTTACAAATAAATACAAAATATCCAAAATGCCCTTTTAGGAGATAAGCTCCCTTCAAGTGTATTTAGGGGCTTCCTTGTTGTGTTCCAAGGCTCCTATTTACACTTGAAGTGTGATATTAGGGTCGGTTTGGTGTGTTTTAAGTCCTTCACTCGCACACTCCAAGCCCCGGGTTCATTATATTCTCACATGCGTCCATCTTCGTGATCTTACTTGTATCACCGAAATTGTCTTGAGGCATATGCTATGACTTTACCATGCTGCATCAATACACACCCTAAGCTAATTCTTGAAGCATCACAATACACTGCATACCCTTCTGTGCCTTTTGGAAGTACCAATACGGGTGTAGATGTCAACTTATTCTTCAGATATTGGAAACTTCTTTCACATGCATCCATTGGAACTTAGATGATTTGTGTGTTAGCTTTGTTAAAGGTGCAAAAATTGAAGAAAATCCTTCAACAAACCTTCTATAATAACCTGCCAACCCAAGGAAACAACGAACCTCTGTAGGCGTTATAGGTCTTGGCCAGTTCTTCACAACTTCTATCTTTTGATTATCAACCTTTATTCCTTCATCAGATATAATATGATCTAAGAATTCCATAGATTTTAACCAAAACTCACATTTGGAGAACTTTGCATATAACTTACGATCACGACGAATTTGTAACACCTATCGTAAGTGACTAGCATGGTCCTCATTTGATCTTGAATAAACCAGAATATCTTCTATAAAAACTATCACAAATACATCCAAGAATGGCTTGAACACCCTATTCATCAAATCCATAAAAGCTGCAGGTGCATTAGTTAGCCCAAAGGACATGACTAAAAACTCGTAATGACCATACCATGTTCGAAAAGCTATCTTGGGTATGTCCTTCTCTTTGACCCTCATTTGGTGGAACCAGACCTCAAATCAATCTTTGAAAACCACTTGGCGTCTTGCAACTGAACAAATAAGTCATCAATTATCGAAAGGGATATTTGTTCTTAATAGTCACCTTATTCAGTTGCCGATAGTCAATATACATTCTCAATGAGCCATCTTTCTTATGCATAAATAACACTGGTGCACCCCAAGGGAACACACTAGGCCTTATGAATCCTTTTTCTAGCAAGTCTTCAATTGCTCTTTCAACTCCCGTAATTCTACTGGAGGAATTGAAATTCATTGAGTACCTGAAATCACACCAATACCAAACTCTACTTCTTGTTCTGGAGGTGGAAGATCTTCAGGAAATACTTTGGGAAATTCATTTACTACTAGAATAGTTTGAAGAGTTGGTGGCTCCACATTTGTATTCTTTATCCTAACTAGATGACATATGTAACCCTTGGAAATCATCCTTTTTGCCTTAAAATAAGAAATAAATTTACCTATGGGTGCACTAATATTACCCCTCCATTCAAGGATTGCCTCTTATGGAAAATGGAAATACACCTTCTTAGTTCGGCAATCTACTATGGCATAACAAGAAGTCAACCAATCTAAGCCCATTATAGCATCAAAATCTACCATTTCTAACTCAACCAGGTCAGCCATTGTATCGCCACCACAAATAGTTATTATACAATTTTGATACACGCTCCTAGCTATATAATAGATTCACCAATCGGCGTAGATACTTCAAGTGCCTTAACTAGCAATTTTGGTATTTTTTTGAACTTTCCCGCAACCAGTGGAGTGACATATGATAATGTAGAACCCGAATCAACTAACTTATATACATCATGTGAAAAGATGGACAATGTACCTGTAACAACATCTGGAGAAACTTCTAACTTTTTTTGATCCACTAAAGCATATGTACGATTCCGAACTCCACTCGAGCTACCTTCTTCTTTAGCACCTATACCATAACCCATAGGTTGTACACCTCTACCTGAATAAGGCACCGATGATGATGATGCAACAGCTGATCCAGTAGGTCATGATGCCATACCACCTATGCCCCTTTGAGGGCATTCTCTTATTATATGTCCTGATGTACTACACCAAAAGCAAGCATTTGTCCAAAACCTACATGAACCTAAATAAAGCTTTCCATATTTATTTACATGGCTGCTCTTGCTCATACTCCCTATTTGTGAACTCTGACTCTCACTTCTTTGCCCAAACTGGTTGCCTTTAGACCCTTAAAATTGTGGTGGAGCACTAGCTGCAGAATAAGAAGATAATGGCCTAGGCTGTCTATTAGAAACTGAGGCCTAAACTCTCCTTGGGATGCCATAAACTAACCCGTAGATGTAGACCTCTTGGAATACCTTCTTTTCAATTCTTATGTTCTTCTTCTTTGCCTCTGATGCTCTATTTTTTGTGCAAATGCTTGTATCCTTGCTATGTCCATGTCTTTGTCCAAAGCAGCAATAGTATAATCTCTAACTAGATATGGATCCAATCTATCTACATATCAATGAACTCTATCATCCATTGTAGCTACTACATTAAGAGCATACCTAGCAAAGAGTTAAACTGGAGGTTGTACTCCCTCACACTCATATTCCCCTGGCGAAAATTCAAGAACTAATCCACATGGGCTTCTCAAATCTCAAATGTAAGGTAATGATCAAGAAATGCCTCTTTGAACTCTTTCCAAGTAGCTGAGCATGCATCGATACCCCTTAGATCATTTCCAGTCTTTATACCAAATATAGCCTCTCCTTTGAATCTATATGCTGCTAGCTCAACTGTCTCTTTACCCGACACATGTATGACATCTAGAGCCCTTTGGATTTGATCAATAAAGTCCTATGATTCTTTATTAAGATTTGATCTAGTGAATGTGGGTAGATCCAATTTAAGAAAACCCTGTGTTTGTAGGCTAGCAGCCCCATCGACACCACTAGAACCTGTGGTTGGAATGGCTTGTCCTTGAGCTTGTCCAACAACTATATGAGCCAATAATTGTACCTCATTCCATAGATATTTATCAATAGTATTAATAGGTGGTTCTGAGAATGCGGTTCTTCTCCTTCTTAGCTCTTGTAGAGATAGAGGAGTAGAAGAAGTTTGGGATACAAAATCTGGTTAAGCCTTACTTTGTTAGCTTATCTAGGTGGTGACTTGCAGGTCCCTTCTTTGACAGCCACTTCTATTCGCTTACTTGTATTTTTACTCCTTCTCGTAATCGGCATCTTTACTATAATAAGAGGAAAAAAATAGGTTCAATGGTTAAATATGACTTCACCTACAACATGGGCTCTACTGCATGATCTAAGATATGAAGAAAAATAGACAACCCCTAAATATCCCATAGCCTCCTGCTTATAGATGTGGTGCACAACACGCCCATAAACAAGACTCTATATACACACGGCTTTGTAGATACCCTAGGATGACCTACTCTGATACTACTTTTGTCAAGCCATAAATCCTATTGGGGCAGACAGGCACCCGTAGCCGTAAAGGCCTGAGAGAACCAATTCATAACTTTGTACTTCTCATGCATGTAACTACGACAACCAAAGGTTCTGACAAATATGAATACTATTATCGATGAGAATAATTACATAGGCAAGCATAAACTTACTTATATATACAACACTTGGCCATTGGGGCCATTACGTCTAAAGGCTCTACCATAACTTTATATTAGTCTACAAAGCTTTGAAAATATACGTAGACTTAGTTAGGGTCAGGACAAACCCCCGCCCTACTCTTGACTTACCGCACATTACAAGAGAGCCCCGAATCAACCTGGAGCTCGTCGATAGTCACTGAATAACCTATGCTCCTACTAGTGAGGTGTATAACCTGAAGTACCTGTGCCTGCAGCATGAAATATAGGTCCCCCATGAGGGACGTTAGTACAAAAATATGTACTGAATATGTATGGCAGAAAGTAACAACACATGATACAAGAGCTCAATAGAAATCAAATACAAGTGCATAAGTAGTACAAGTAGACCACCTTTATATACTTGTGGGACTACATACATTACGTTTCTTTCTTCATTTTTACCTTTCTTACTTCATAATCTTTCTAAGCCATATACAATGCAAATGACCAGCTGATCAGTGGTAAATAGATAAATTATGATTGGCCCATGCTAGGCTTATGCCCCTGAGCTGGGAAACCTACATATAAAGATTGGGATCGGCCCATGCTAGGCTTATGCCCCTGAGCTACCACCCATATATAAAGGTATCGAGATTGGCCCATGCTAAGCTTATACCCCTGAGCTGCCACTCATTTTATAGATTTGTGTTACTTAGTTTATCTAGCCTTTGAGATTGTTACTTTGGTGGTCATAACATTATGGTACCTTGAACCAATAATCTACTAATAAGAGACATATAAATGGATACTTAATACAACAATAATGAGGTAGGGTGATACAATAACAAGGAGCACCAAAATCACAAAGTATGATCTAAGGGGGAGGCTTTGGAATTAGCAAGCAATTGAAGACTTTTCAAAGTATTTTGAAGCCTTGGGCAAGAGAAGGAATGAATCCAACACTTTGTATTATAAATTAATCTTTCTAAATGCTCGTGGCAGCAAATGATATGTAGTGGAAGTATATGATTAACCAGTGTATCTAATGATCTCGTTCCCACTCCTTAGTGTGTTAAAGTACTTCAACATGAGTTTATTACTAGATATATATGCTAACTCCACCAAGTATTAGCATGCAAGGCTTAAACTGGTTCATCATTAAACTTAAAATCTTGTCACGTGTATCCTTTATATGAGTCAATAAGATTCTAGAAGACAGATGGTAGATATGTTTATTTGTTGAGCACACAATTAGCCTACTTTCCTCCAACTTGCTTGAATTGGTCTATCTAATCATACATCTCATTCTCTCATATGTTTACGTGTTCCCTTCATTAGACATCACTCCCATTGTCACTTTCTACAATCTTAGTTCACATACTCACTAGTTATTCCATTGAATAGTTTAAATGTCCCAACTAGGGATGAATATTTGTCCTATGTTAAATTGTCCATGCGCTTTATTAGTTCCCATGTTCATGTAATCCTTTCATTTGGTATTATTTACCGGGTATTTTATCATTGTATCATTGAATAAAGTCCATATCTCTTAGATTGATAAGTTAAATGTCTCCTCTTGATATGTTTTTCCATTTGAGCTATCAAACGCGTATTGTATCACATAAACTCCTAAGTATTCATTAGTGTTCAAGCTGATTTCCATGTAGTTGTTACTTCCTTATGTCCATAATCACATATCTCCTACTATATGGTTGGTTTTCCCAAAGCTAACTTTATGACCACCAAAATAATAATCTCAAAGATTAAAGAAGTGATGTAAAGTAAATACACTTATATGTGGGTGGTAGCTCAGGGGCAAAGCCTAGCATTGGCCGATCCCTACATGGATTTATGGGTGGTATCCCAGGGGTGGAAGGAACACCTAACATGGGTCGGTCCTATTATCGGGTGGTATCCTAGGGGTGAAAGAAAAGCCAAGCATGAGGAACGTATCCCAGGGGTATAATGCCTAGCATGGGTGATCTCTTTTACCACAGATCAGCTGGTCATATGTATCATATGGCTTATAAAGATTATAAGGCAAAGAAGAGTAGTAAAGAAAATCATGTAATGTACAGTCTTCCACAAGTGTAAGTAAAGGTGGTCGCTCATCCTTATCTATATATTTATATATTGATCCACGATTTCATTGATTTTTTATTTCACGTATGGTTATCTCATGCCTTATATATTCAGTACATTAGTTTGTACTGACGTCCCTTACAGGGGAACAACGTTTCATGTTGTAGGCATAGGTTCTTAGCTGGTAGATCTCCCTAATAAAAGCACAGGATACTCAGCAGCTGTTGGTGAGGTCCAAGTTGATTCGGGGCCTTGATGAGTTTTTACCATATATATTTTGATGGTTTTACAGTCATGAATTCCATTAGAGGCTTTGTAGACACTGTAAAGTAGTTATATGTATTCATAGATTCACATGTCATCTATATCAGTTTGGCTAATTGGTTGGTTTATATATACAACTTTTTATCAGCGATTTCATTAGTATAGTGATTCATTTTCTCATCTAGTTTATTTTTATAGTGTGTGTTCCTTTAGTTATTGTCCTCCTCATCTAGTATTGGGGTGTGACAACTGATTCAAGCATGAGGTGCACAAAATTGTACAAGGCATTGTCAAAGGTTCAAACTTCAGAATTGGCAAGTGTTTGGAGCATTTTAAAGCCTTGTAAAGTGGAAGGAGGAGAAGGGAACCGTTACACTCGAGAGGTGCCTCACTTGAAGGACAAAATGGACTTTGTACGCTAAGATTTGACACTCAAGAGGCGCTTCATTTGAGGGCTATTGTTGTCTTTTAAGACTCTCTTTTTACACTCTAAAGGAGCACCCTTCATTAAGGGTATTTTGTCCTTGTTTGTTATAAGTATAAATAGGCACCTTAGCTCTTATTTTTCCTTAGTTTTGAGATAATGAATTGAGTGAATTTTCATATTGTAATATTAGTGTTAGCTTGTAGTATTCTCCTTCTCCTTAAGAGAGAGAAACCGAATTAGGGTTATGTCATGCCTTAAATCTTGTTGGGGCGGACAAGCACCCATAGCCGTAAAGGCCCGAGAGAATCAATTCATAGCCTTATACTTTCCATGTATGTAATTGTGACAACCAAATATTCTGAAAACATGATATTATGTATCGATGAAAATAACTACACATGCACGCACAAACTGATATGTACAACATTTGGCCGATAAGGCCACCATGTCTAAAATTCGGACACTACCATAAATTTACATTAGTCTACAAAGCCTCTAAAATATACATAGACTTAGTTAGGGTCGGGACAATACCAAAACATATGGAACAGACTCGGAAAGCCCCGAATTAACCTGGAGCTCACCAATATGCACGGAATAGCTTGTGCTTCTACGAGTGAGGTGTATGAGCTGAAGTACCTGTGCCTGCAACATAAAATACAAGTCCCCCGTAAGGGATGTCAACACGAAAATATGTACTGAATATGTAAGGCTAAAAGTAACAACACATGGTACACGAGCTCAATAAAAATCAGATACAAGTGTATAAGTAGTACTAGTAGACCACCTTTATATAAACATGTGGGACTACAAATATTACGTTCCTTTCTTCTTTTTTACCCTTCTTACTTCATAATCTTTGTAAGCCATATATAATGTAAATGACCAGCTAATCAGTGGTAAATAGATAAATTAGGATTGGCCTATGCTAGGCGTACGCCCATGAGCTGCCACCTACATATAAAGATTGGGATCGGCCCATGCTAGGCTTATGCCCCTGAGCTGCCACCCACAAAGAAAGGTATCAAGATCGGCCCATGCTAGGCAAGTGCCCCTGAGCTGGCACTCGTCATTCTACAGATTTGCATTACTTAGTTTATTTAGCCTTTGAGACTGTTACTTTGGTGGTCATCACATTATGGTACCTTGAACCAGTAATACGCTAATAAGAGACATGTAAATAGACACTTAATGCAACAACAATGAGGTAGGGAGCCTTTTGCACACAAATAAAGTGTTTAGGAGCTGAAATAACACATGGTTCTTATTGGAACAAACGGAGAACTCCTGAAATTTTCTAGTGAAGATAAACGCGCAGATTTAATAATAAGCACGTATTGAGGTGTTCTAATGTGTTAGAGAGTGGGAACAACATCATTGGATACATGGAGTGTAATGTGCTGCCATTATGTAGCACTTTTTTATAGGATAACCTCGGAAACTTACTTGATGGAACAATTGTACGACTTCATGCCAAAAAGTGTGAAATAGAGTATGCCTTACATACCTGGTTATTTGACTCCGAAACTAACCCGACTTGACTTCCTACCTTTTAGATTACTTATCTACAATAGAATATGTGGTAAACTAGTATTAGTAACCAATCAACACATTTGAGATACTTAATTTCACCAAAAACAGTAACCGGGCAGCAACTACTAATCTATCAAACAAGGGTGTTATTTTAACCCTTTCTTTTCCTCCAATTACACCCACATACCATTTAGGTTCTTATAAGGTTCACCAAAACCACCTCGACTTCATTACACATTCCAAACAATACGCAAAATAGATTGGGCAGCAAATATTAGTTCAGTGGTGTATCACCACATCTTTCTTCTATAATTCATTACAAACTCATCACACCTTTATCCAACTTCAACCTGGCATCCCATGATATATACATACAAAACATTCCACAAAACAGTCCCAAATCCCTTTTATTGTAGCAATCAATTATTGAACTCATCATCTCTTGAGTTCTCAATAACAAGACATCCATAATTCCCTCTCAAATTCATATATAAGAAAAACAAAATGGAGCAGTCACCTTACCTCAATGCAGCAACTTATTCTTTTAATTGAACTCTTCAAGAACTTGAACTTTCCTTCACACTTAAACCAAAGAAGAAGAAAAAAGTTCCTCAATAACAAGGAAACGTGAACAAACAGCTTGTTCTATAATCAGCCATATACTTATAGTCAAACACTTATAACTTGTTTTCCTAATCTTCCATGAGATAATCAAACAAAACCTTAAGTGTTTTTCACTTCCCTTGGGCTGCAAAGGTGAGGGTTTCTTCAAGAACCCTAGAAGGAAAAATAGGGCTGCTATTCTTGTTATTTTAGAGAGAGTAGAGAGATTTGCTGAAATATACTCCTTTTTGTGACTTAAAAGTGAAGTAAAATGACCAGCAACTTGGCCTTTTAAAGGCCCTATCTTGTCCACCTCCTTAGCTGTATTTTGGACCATAAAATTGGTCAAATTGGTCCAAGTAGGTGATGCACCTACTTAAGGGTCCAAGCTGCTGAAACTTCAAAGTAGGTGATCCACCTACTTGCTTAATTTCTTGTTGGGCTCAATTATATTTGGGCCTTGGCAAATTGGTGTGTTGGGCCACTTATCCATTTTCTTTCTCTTTTATTCAATTTGGCCTAAATGAGTATATTATCATAGGCCCAAATCTGATCCATAGCCATGGGTCCATTAATTTGGTCCATGACTCACCTACTAGCTTAAATAAGTCAAGCAAGCACCTCAATATTTTGCTCCATTTTCAGCTCCTAATCCTTTTAATCTAACCTTCAACTTATACACACTTGGTCACTTTAAACTTTAGATTCAAATACTAGCTTACGATTCCAAGTTTAAATAGTTACCTTAACGTTAACTTAGTCGTATCACATTAAAATGTACGGGCAGCATCTATAATTCCAACTATACCATTAATACTTGCATAACAATTCTCATACGTTATATATATCAAAAGGATATACCAAGTTCCATATAATTAGAACAAGTACAAGCAAAATACGGGATGTACATCCTTCCCCCCCTAAAAACATTCGTCCTCGAATGTTAGTATAACTGTCCAACCAAAACAAGTTCAAGCCTGAGTTTAATGTCCCTATTACCACATAGTACCTATATATTTTACACTTACTTGTTATTGCTCCAATTCAGCATCTTGAACTTTTTCTTCGTATTTGAACAAATGGGGGTACTTGGATTTCATCGCTTCTTCAACTTCCCATGTGATCGCTTTTACTGGCTGATTCCTCCAAAGCACTTTTACAGAGGCTATTTGTCGATCTAGGATAGCAATAGGTATTTCTTCATAGGTAAGATCTTCCGTAACTTGTACATCTTTAGTAGGAGTAATATGAGATGGATCTCCAATGCACTTTCAAAGCATTGAGACGTGAATACCGGATGAACTGTTGAGAGCTCTTGGGATAGCTCCAATTCATAAGCAACTTGGCCAAACCTCCAAGCAATCTGGTATGGGCCTATATCACTTGGACTTAATTTTCCTTTCTTACCAAATCTCATAACCCCCTTCATTGGTGATACCTTCAAGAATACCCATTACCTATAGCAAACTCTAGCCCTCTTGTCTAATATCTAAATATGACTTGTGTCTACTTTGGGATGTTTCTAGTTGTTGTTGGATCACAACCTTTTCCATAGCTTGATGAATAAGATCTGACCCGAATAAGGCAGTTTCACCAACTTCAAACCATCCAATTGGTGATCTACACTTTCTTCCATACAAAGCTTCATATGGTGCCATTTTGATACTTGAATGATAGCTGTTGTTGTAGGCGAACTCGATGAGAGATAGATTATCATTCCAACTACCTTTAAAGTCCAATACACAAGCTCATAGCATATCTTCAAGTATTTGAATGGTACGTTCTGCTTGTCCATCCGTTTGAGGGTGAAAAGCTATACTTAGATTCACTTGTGTCCCCAAATTTCCCTGAAAAGACTTTCAAAAATTTGTAGTAAATTGAGCTCCTCGATCCGATATAATAGAGATTGGAACTCCATGTAGTCGAACTATCTCCTTAATATATAACTTGGCATATTCTTCAACTGTGTAAGTGGTCCTAACCGGTAGAAAGTGTGCTGATTTGGTAAGCCTATCAACTATCACCCAAATGGAATCAAACCTTCAAAATATATGAGGCAAACCAGTTATGAAATCCATGTTGATCATGTCCTACTTCCAGATTGGAAGATCTATACATTGAGTATAACCCTCGGGCTTTTGGTGCTCTACTTTAACTCTTTGATAATTTGGATATTCGGCTACAAATTTTGCAATGTTCTTCTTCATGTCACCCCACCAATACATCCCTTTCAAATTATGGTACATTTTTGTTGACCCTTGATGGATAGAATACCTTGAATGATGTGCTTCTATCATAATCCTCTTTCTTAGACCGTCTACATCAGGTACACACAATCTATTTTGGCACCGAAGTACCCCTTCTTGCGTAAGCTCAAATGCCTTTGTCATACCACATTGCACATTTTCCTTAAGCCGTAATAGAATAGGATCTGCATATTGCTTCTCTTTTACTTTAATTATTAGTGAAGATCCTACTGCATTATGCACAATAAACCCTTCATCTGGAGTTTCAAGAAGACGAACCCCCAAATTAGCTAGTTGGTGTAGATCC
>NW_025893454.1:375824-428003 GCF_002878395.1 Capsicum annuum
ACAACTCTAAGTCTTGGATCTAAGAAAATCTTCACAAAAAAAGTCTAGAGTCAAAAAATCCACAAAAAGAGTCAAAAATCTGAAAAACTCAAAAAAAAAATTGTGTGTTGTCTTGTTGTTTGGTAGTAGATCCGAATTTCACAACTTAGATCTACTAATTTTTAGTTTATTTGATAGTTCCTTGTGTTAGATTCTTGTTCTCTAGCACTTAAAAGGTCTAGATCTAAGTTTAGAACAAGATTTGATTATTTTTGAGCTAGATCCACCATTGTTGTGGCTTGTTTGAAGCTTTTGAAGAGGGGTATCATTTTTTATCAAATTTTGTGTGGTGTTTTGTGGCTGGTTTTGTGTTGGTTGTGCTTGGTTTGTCAAAGGGAACCTAGATCTAAAAGAAAAATTGAAGTTAGGGTTCATTTGCCTAGAGGTCAAACCTTGGTCAACTCTTGAATATTCATCTTGTTCATCCACCATCTTCAAATCTTGTTGAAGAAGAATATTCAAGTAGCTTTTTTGATTCAAAAAGGGAGAAGAAAGAGAGTGTACTAAGTATTTGTACAAGAATATTCCCTAGTATAAGTCTTCTAAAAAGGAACAGGGGACAAGGGGACAAACAAGTACAATTGAAAGAACACTTGAGGAGACCAATCCATTTTGAATTCATTTGAAGCTCCAAAAAGGCTTCAAACCTTCACTTTCCCCCCTAAAACTGAAATTCTTCTTCTGTAAAGGAGTGTTTGGCCAAAACAAGAGATTTGGAATTGAAGATTTTAAAAAGTGACGTCCAACCACAAGTTGCCATGTCATCACTTTGTGAACAACCAAATTGAGTTCTAAATTAGATTTCTAAGTTTCTGTTTGTTGTTTCTAGTTGCTTTTGTGTTGATTCGATCACTAATTAGCAAACTAGTAAGTACCTACTAGGTTGATAGTTAGTCTTGAGTCTGTTTTGTTTGTGTCTTCGCTTTTTGTGTGCTTTTCTTGCTTTTTTTTTAAGTCATAGTAGTTTGTTGGTTCAAGTCCGTGCATCATTTTATTTGAGTCTTATCAAACAAAAATTGATTCTGGACCAAGGCATACTCACCACTCAATTCACTTACCAAGTATTCAACACTTGTGAGACCAAGTGTGAGGTGAGATCCGAGTATGAGTGTGTGAGGTTATTTGAACTAACTTATTTGTTCATTTTGTACGTTTTTGCCTTTGCTATTTTTTTCTCTTTTTAGGTACCTTGATAATGGAAGGAACAACATCATCTACTCCAGATAGTTATAGTATTTATACTACCTCGGATCCTTTTGAAAATTTCCATCGACACCTTGAAAGTGTAGGCCAATTGATTATTGAAGCATGCCATCTAAGCCGAATCACCACTAACCAAGATACTAGCAGTTTTCGTCGTATCAATTCTCCTTGTGTGCAGGTTCAAGATAATATACTTCCATCGGAGGATGCAAGGAGAGTTCCTCAATAACACATGATTGTTGATCAAATGGAGCTCTTGGCTAAGAATTCCAACTTTGGGGAAAATGACAAAGAGGTGATGCAAGGAAGAATTCTTGACAAACCCCCTTGTAATGAGAGCTTTCCAAAGGAACAAATGGGCTGCCATGATCCAAACCTAGGTGAAAGCCATACCTCATATGAGCTAAAAGGTAACAATGCTATCTCCTACACTCTTATAAACTTAGAATGTCGTGATGTGGCTAGTAGTAGCCAAATGGATGTAGTTGATGGTTTTCTTGGAGGAGAATAGCTTGAGTCTTCCCTTTGTGATACTCTTGGTATTGTTAGATTGAATGAAGACAAAATTCTTGATGTAAGTTTGCAAGGACTAGTTGATCCTAAAGATGACAAAATTGATTCTTTTCGGAATGATTTGTGTCCATTTAGTGCTAGCACTCATGACTTGAATAAGGTTCCATTACTAAGTGACAAGAGTATTCACACATTAGTTGACCCTTGTGAAAACTGAAGTGAGTCTACATTGGTATATGAGTTGCCAACAACTAGTGAGGATGTGAATGATGATCAATTTACTCACGAATGTAGCCTACTACTTGAGTTTATGTATGATGTGCTTGATGAGCCTCAAGTTATTGTTAATGTATATAATGTTGATATTGATAATAAATATGGTCTCTTGAACATCTTATGTGGTGAGAACCTTGATATTAACTGTGTTCTTGGTGATCATGTGTATGGAGAGATTACGGATGATGAGGTGTATGTTGTTAAGGGAAGCCTACTAAGCCATAGGTCCTATCCTTGTGTGCTAGTCTTCCCTTAAGAACAAATGCTTTGGATGAGTGTGATACCCTAGTAGATGGAATGAGTAGCTTTGGTTTAGTCCCTTGGCCACTTTACCCATTCGATCCCAGTGTACTAGTGGGGAGGAAAAGGGATTGTTTCAGCTTGTGCTTCTTTTCCTTTGATGTTTGTCTTATACCTATCCTTTGTAATGCTCATACTAGATGTTTCATGGTTAGAATGAAGGATTGCTAGTTGTATTTTAAATGTGTACCCCCTCGGCATGATGTCTTCACATTTGATTCCTTTCTATACTACCTCTTTAGCTAGGATGATAAGCATGTTAATTCTGAATTTGTATTGTGTAGAGGTAGGAAGTTTAGTGGCTGGTTTCCTTGTTTGAATGATAGTGATGTGTGGGTGAGGTGGACCTTAGGATCAATAGTGGAACCATATTTGATGAGGTCCTTTGTAGAGGTAATGAAACAAATGTATCTTATGGTTCCTAAGCCAAAGTTAGTCTTACCTTTTGGGTATAGTAAAGCCGTTAAGACCATTGTAGTTTCCTTATCTCTTGATATTTGCCAAAACCACCTCCTTTATTCCATTTATGCTAAGCTTCTCATTTCACACACAAAGGACCCGTGGTTGTATTTCACATGTGAACAACCTTGGAGCATTGAAATATGTGATGATTTTGAGTTGCGCTTTCCTCTCTTTGATGCATATCTTAGTCATGTCCTTTGTGTTGCTTATAGTAAGTGTTTCATGATTATTACAAAGGATTGTTGGCTATATTCTAGGAGGGGGCCCCCTTGGTGTGTTCATATAATTTGGCACTAATGCTAACCATCCTACCAAGAGGATTGTGTGCTTGTTTTTCTTCTCTCTTTGATTTTGTAGGATCTGAATTTAAGGACAAATTCCGTTCAAGATGGAGAGGATGATACAAGCATGTGGTACACAAAATTGTACAAGGCATTGTCAAAGGTTCAAACTTCAGAATTGGAAAGTGTTAGGAGCATTTTAAAGCCTTGTCAAGTGGAAAGAGGAGAAGGGAACCATTACACTCGAGAGGCACCTCACTTGAAGGACAAAATAGACTTTTCACACTACGATTTGACACTCAAGAGGCGCCCCATTTTAGGGATATTGTTGTCTTTTAAGACTCCCTTTTTACACTCCAAAGGAGTACCCTTCATTAAGGGTATTTCTGTCCTTGTTTGTAATAAGTATAAATATAGGCACCTTAGCTCTTATTTTTACCTTAGTTTTGACATAATGAATTGAGTGAATTTTCATATTGTAATATTAGTGTTAGCTTGTAGTATTCTACTTCTCCTTAAGAGAGAGAAATCGAATTAGGGTTAGCACAATTGATGGATTTCACTTGTGTTGACAAATTGGCAAGAAAGGTGGGTTTTGAGGAGTGTAAATTCCCTTGGTCCACATAAGAGAAAGGTTTGAGCTTCTATTGGTGAGGTGTGATTGATGGTTTGATACACCATCTTTTGTTAATCACTTGGTAGAAGTAAGGGTCTTTCTACTATCTTTACATTTTATGCATTCTTCTTCATCCCTCTTCTTCTATGTGTTGTTTCCTCTTCTTGTAGTTGCTGATTTTTGCATCTTGTGTGTCCATTTTCGTGTTTCCTAGTCCTCTCTTGTATCAGACAACCAAGGCTGCCTAATACCATCCTCCGAAGCTTGAAGGTAAACCAGCTGCTACTTCTCATTCTAAGGGCCTATAATGTTTCAAGTGTCAATGTTGGGGTCATAGGGTAAGTGAGTATCTTAACCGGCATAATGTGGTCCTAAAAGAGGGAAAGTTATACTATCTTAGTGAAGAAGTTGAATTGGAAACCGAGGAGAATGATGAAAATTCTCAAGATGGAGAGTGTGTAGAACCTGAGACTCAAGGTGAGGGTAGTGAAGAAGTTGCCTTGTGAAGAGGAATGTGATATCCCTAGTTATGTGGTTTGGAGGACTTTGTTTAGTAAGGTCTTGAATGATCAAAGAGAGAACCTCTTTCATACTAAGTGCCTTATTAAAGAAAGTGTGAGTTCAATGATCATAGATAGTAGAAGTGGTGTGAAATATTGCTAGTGTCACCTTAGTTGACCACTTGAAACCATCCACTATCCCTCACCCGAATCCATACATGTGTGGTGAATTGAAGGTCAAAAGATAATGTGTGATTTGGTTCAAGGTAGGGAATTTCATGATGAAGTATTGTGTGATGTAATACCCATGCAAGCATGCTACATATTGTTGGGAAGGCCTTGGCAATTTGATAGGCATACTACACATGATGGAAGGTCTAATAGGTATACCTTTGTGCATGATAGCCGAAAGTTCACTCTTCTAGCTCTTCCACCATCTAGTGTGAATGAAATTCAAGAGAAAACAAAGAAGTTGGATGAGAAAAGAAAGAAGAAAAAGGGAGGGGAGGCCTCGGATTATGAACTTGGAAAGGGAAAAACAAATTTAATTGTGGGACGTGCCCACAAATGTGCCTTGTTACTTCCTAACCCAGAAGCTAGCATATTGCCTAGCTTTGATTCTTTTTATGTGCAGGTACAAGATGAAATGATAACCAAGAAGGATCCTAATGAAATTACACATGAAAGCATAAGAAATGAACTAGAGACTCCCTTGTCCGAGAGCTCCAAAAAAGTGGACTGCCAAAGCCTTACTCGAGGTAAATTTTCTACACTCAACACTTTCTTGAACTCAAAAAGTTGTGATTTAGTGTCTAGTGAAGTGGTTTGGGTTTGCAAGTGCATACCTCTTTCCTTAGTGATACAAGCATGAAGAGCACAAAGAGTACAAGGTATTGTCAAAGGCTCAAGTTTTGGATCGAAGACCCTTTTGGAGCCTTTTCAAGCCTTGTTCATGCAAATAGGAGCTTATGAGAGCATGATGCCATCAACCAAGGGAGTGTATTTGCTAAAACATGAAAAAGAGCTTTGAATACACTCCAAGGCAGCCTTGAATACACTCCAAAGGTGCCTCAAATTAGGGATATTATGGTCTTTTGAGACTCTCATTTTACACTCCAAAGGAGCACCCTTCATTAAGGGTATTTTAGACATTGTCTTGTAATAGTATAAATAGACCTTTAGCTTCCATTTTTCATAGACTTTGATGAATTGAAATTGAGTATTCTCTTAGTGTAGTTTCTTTCCATAGTGTAGGGCTTGGAGAAGCTATCTTAGTATAGGTCTTGGAAAAGACATCCAAACTTGAGAGATTAATACATTTGATGGATTTCACTTGTGTAGATCAATTGGCAAGAAAGGTTTGATTGAGGAGTGTGAATTCCTTTGGTCCACCTAAGAGTGATGTTTGAAATACCATTGATGAGGTGTGTTTGAAGGTTTGATACACTTTCTTGTGCTAATCATTGGTGGTAGTAAGAGTCTCATTACGTATCTTTACTTTTATGCATCTCTTCTTCATCTCCTTTCTTCTTTGTGTTGTTTTCCTTGTCTTGTGGTTGCTGATTTTTGTGTCTTGAGTCCTTAATTTCATTTTTAGTAGTTTTCTCACAACTCTAAGCCTAGGATCTAAAGAAAATCTCCACAAAAAAAGAGTCTAGAGTCAAGAAAAAAATACACTATAAATACAACCTTCTAGGGTTTCATTCATTAGACTTGGCTGAATATTGATGTTGTATATCACACTTAGAAACATTTCTCTCTTATGAGAAAGGCTCTCAATGCCGAAATCCATGTAACTAGGATTTTCAACTTGAGGGTGGAATCTCTCGTGTTGGATTCATGCTTGGAAACATTGGGTGCATTGAGAGATCAAGGTCTCTCTTGTTCCTATGTAGGATATAGGTTAGTGTTGTGTGTTAAAGGTCCAAAAGTGTAACAATTCTTGGGTTGTTAATATTATTGCCTCATTTGGTCTATCTATCTATCTTTACATTTTAGATTTGTAGTGGACTGTTTTGTGTCTTTGTTGAATCTGAATTTTGTAATCATTGTGTTCATCTTGTTCATTGTGTATTGTGGCTGTTTTGGTATTGAAAACACACCTCTTTATCTTGTTATTGTGTGGTTGTAATGAATCCGAGAGTGGTCTCCATCTTAGTCCCCAAATCCTTCAGATTAGTGGACTGTTTTGGAGTTGTTTTGTGTTTCTCTTGTTTTTCCCATATCAGTGTTGCTTGTGGTAGGTGTTTCATGACTGTAACAAAGGATAGTTGGGTGTATTCCAAAAGTTTACCCCCTTGGCGTAATTGTATTGTTGATCTTGATAAAGAATATGGTCCTTTGAACTTGTGTAATGAAAGCCCTTATGTTAATCTTGTTCAAAATGACCTTGTGTTTGTCCTAGTAGTGGGTAATGCTTTGAATGATTGTGAACTTGGTAACCTAGTGAAAGGAATGGGTCATCTAGATTTAAACCTTTATCATTTGCGGAATTTGACCCCGGAATACTCTTGAGATGTGAAGATTATAGTTGCTGGTCATGCATGTCTTTGGTATACGTTATGCTAAGCTTTTTAAGTTAAAAACCAAGGATATGTGGATGTATGTTAAGTTTGAGCAACCATGGGTGATTATATAAGTGTGGTACTAATGCTAACACTCCTACCAAGAGGATTTTGTGCTTGTTTTGCTCTCTCTTTGGTTTTGCAAGATCTGAATTTGAGAAAAAATCTTGATACAAGCATAAAGAGTACAAGGTTTACAAGGTCTTGTAGAAGGTTCAAGCTTTGGATTGTCAAAGGATCAAGTCTTGGATTTGCAAGTGCTTGAAGACCTTTTGGAACCATTACAAAACCTTGTCCAAGTGAAGAAAGGAGAAGGTTCCTTACACTCAAGAGGCGCCTTTTACTAAGGGCATGATGGACTTTTTACACTCTAAAATAACACTCCATAGGAGCCCTTTTCTAAGACCCTCATTAAGGATATTTTTGTCATTTGGTTGTAATGAGTATAAATAGACCCTTTAAGCTTGTATTTTCCTTAGACTTTGATGAAATTATTGAGAGATACTCTTTAGTTGTAGTTTTCTTCCTCTCTTAGAGAGAGAATCTGAAATTAGGGTTTACACTTGTAATACCCTGGAAAATTTTCTTCGTAAAGATTTTGTGAGAAACGTATCGAGTTCTACGCTTTAGAGCGATCCATAAATTTATGCTTAGTATTTCTAACACGTTGATCTACCATTACGAAGAGTATCGAATAAGCTTTACAATGATATGTAGATCATCAAAAACAGACACTCGAGCGATGAGTTACGACCATTCCGATCGAACTACGAATAGTAAAACGTGCAGGAAAAAAAGTACTGAGGCTTGGCGTATTTTTGCTCCAACTTTAAACGATCATAACTCCTTGTACATAATGATCTGGGTGATCTACTATATATCAAAGGAAAGCTCTGCGAGTTCTCTTTCCAATGAAATTAGTTTCATTCAATTTGTATATCGGAGTAGAACTTTATGGTTGATCTACTTCAGACTATCAAAACAGTCCACCAAAGGACAGATTCGAGAATTATTTGATTTTTAGGGGCATTTTGGTCATTTTCCCTCACCCAAAATCCGCCCAAACCCTATATAAAGCCTATTTAGAGGCATTATATGTTATATTTCATCAAATTTCCTAAAAAAAAAAGCCTAAGCTCCTACATCCAACTTCAAGAACCTCCAAAGTTCACCATTAATTCTGCAAATTTATTCAAGATTCCAAGTTCCTAGTTCAAGAACTCTAAGAACCATCATTCAAAGGCATGATTAACATCTCAAAAATGAGTATCGATCTAAAGTTCATCATTCAAGGTATGTGGGGTTTTTCAACAAGAACTCTCTTTCGTTCTTGTACCCAAAAGTAATTTTCTTTACAAAGGCATGATTTTTATTTGATTTTTACGAATTTGAAGCATGAACCCATATCTTATGATAATTATTATGAAATCTTGATGTTTATGATTTTGAAAGATGAATTTACATGTGTGGTGATATAAAGTATGAATTTTGAAAGTATGATTTTGAATGATTTGACCTTTTGGTCGTGAATGAGTTATTTTGAACTTGACTGTGAAAGAAATCCACGTTTTTATTGATTATGATAAAGGGGTAGCAAATTGGCTCCCGATGAAAATTGTTGAAGTGTTTATTGTGGATTTTCTTTAATGTGAGCCTGAGGCTGATTTAAATTTCTAAGCTAAGTCCGGGAGTAATCTTTAGCACTGAGTGGAAGGTATAAAATGACCTTACTTCCCTAGAACTACATGCCCCCGTAGGATGTAAGCCTGAAGCTGATTTATATAGTGATCACTAGTGTTTTTGAATTGATACTGGAAGTCCTACTCCAATGGCAAGGATAGGACGACTCTCCCCAACGTGGCTTGTACGTTGGACTCCATGTAGCTCACATGGTTTATGTCGGTTATAGGATCTCCCAATGTGTGTGTGTGTACTCTTCTATCTGAGATGAAAACATATTTGCTTAAAAGGCTGAGTTTGAGAAAGTCATTATTCTTAAAAGATTTAAGGAATATATTATAATGAGAATTGACATAAGATTTGATTGTTTTGATGATTTGAAATTGAGATGAAAGTGAATTGAGAACGTATTCTAATGACTTACTTGTTTTACTTTACATGTATTATTCATCCATGATTTTGATGATTTAATTTGAGCTAAGTGAGTCATTTATATCAGCATGCATAATTTTATAAACTATGATGATATTAAGATATTATTTTATATATGCATTGCACCCCCATATGCTCGGTATTTTTCCATGGTACTGACCTACATATTCGTATGTGGGTTACATTTTCTCGAAATGTAGGTACAAGTTGTACCTTTAGATTCAGTCAGTTCGCGATATCCAGTCAGCAGGTGATGAGTCCTTTTGATTCAAGGGCTTGGGTTAGTTATGCAGAGTTTATAGTGTTGTATTTTCTTTATTCAGTCGTATTAAGTTGGGGTAGTCGGGAGTCATGACCCGACTACCTACAGTCAGTACTACTAGAGGCTTCATAGATAGTCAGTAGAAGTTGATGTATTTTGTTTCAATTTTGGTTGTAAAGGCAGAATTGTAATCCTGTAAAATTCTATTTTTGTATCGATCAGATTTAGAAAAGAGTTAATTTCAGTTGATTTGTATGGATTTGTATTTTTATTTAGTTGCTTATGAGTTATGCCAGTAGAAGGGTTAGCTAGGGTCACTTGTGACCTTAAGCACTGTGTGACATCTCGGGACCCGATTTCGGGGCGTTACAACACTAAGTGATGGATTTCACTTGTGTTGACAAATTGGTAAGAAAGGTTGGTGCTTGGGGAAGGTGACTCCCTTTGTGTCTACCAAAGAGAGTGGTTTGAACTTTCATTTGTGAGGTGTGATTGGAGATTAGATACATCTCCTTTTTGTTAATTATCTAGTGGAAGTAAGGGTCACTCTACTATCTTTACATTTATGCAATCTTTCTTCTTCATCTCCTTTCTAAGTGTTGTTTTCTCTTTATGTGCTTGCTGATTTTTTCATATCTAGTGTCAATTTTGTGTTTTAGCCTTTCTTTAGGCTATCGACCTAGGGAGTCCAAATCTATGTTGGGAATAAGATTTGGTTGTTTTTAAGCTAGATCCACCATTGTTGTGACTTGTTTAGCTTTTGAGGTGGGATCTCATGGTGGATACCTTGTGTGTGGCATTTTTGTGGCTGATTTATTGTTGCTTGTGCTTGTCGGCAAAGGGAACCTAGATCTAAAAGAAAATTTGAATTTGGGGTTCATTTGCCTAGTGGTCAAACCATGGTCAACTCTTGAATATTCATATTGTTCATCCACCATCTTCAAATCTTGTTGAAGAAGAATATTCAAGTAGCTTGTTTGATCCAAAAAGGAAGAAGAAAGTGATTGTACTAAGTGTTTGTACAAGAATATTCCCTAGCCTATTCTAAGTCAGAAAAAAAGAAGGGGGACAAGGGGACAGGCAAGTACAATTGAAAGTACACTTGAGGGGACCAATCCATTTTGAATTCATTTGAAGCTCCAAATAAGGTTTCAAACCTTCATTTTCCCCTCTAAAACTGAAATTTTTCTTCCCTAAAGGAGTGTTTAGCCGAAAACAAAAATTTCAAAGTTGAAAATTTTGAAAAGTAAAGCCCAATTACAAGCTGTCACATCATCACTTATATAAACGACCAAATTGAGTTCTTAACAAGATTCCTAATTTTCTATTTGTTGTTTCTAGTTGGTTTTTAGTTGATTCTACCACTAATTAGCAAACTATTAACTTCCTACGAGGTTGATAATTAGTGTAGAGTCTGTTTATTTTGTGTCTTTGATTTTTGTGTGCTTTTCTCATTTTTAAATTCGTAGTAGTTTGTTGGTTCAAGTCTGTACGTCATTTTATTTGAGTCATATTAAACAAAAATTGACTCTGGGCCAAGGCATATTCACCACTCATTTCACTTGCCAAGTATTGCCAAGTATTCAACACTTGAGACCAAGTGTGAGGTGAGATCTGAGAGTGAGAGAGTTGGTGAGGATATTTGAACTAAGTTTTTCATTCATTTTGTAGGTTTGTGTTTTTATTTTAGGTACCATGGCTGCCAATAATTTAAATGCCACATTTGATAGCATCAATGCCCATTGTGATAGCTTCATTGAAGATATACGCCAAATGCTTAGTACACTAAATCCCAATTTTGGGATAAGTGATGAAGAAGTGTGTCCAAAGGGAAACATTGACATATTCCCTTGTAATGTGGAGCATGAGGCACATGATGCAAAACCAAGTGAAGAACACACTTCCCATGATATACAAGGTAATAAAGGTATCTTCTACACCTCTAGAAACTTGAATTGTTGTGAAGTGGCTAGTAGTGGCCAAAGTGGTGTAGTTTTAGATTTTCTTAGTGAAGTAGTTTGTGAATCTTCCTTTTGTGATACTCTTGGTGTTGTTAGGTTGTATAAGGACCAACTCTTGTTGAGAGTATTGATAGAAGAATGACCTAAAGAGATGAAGACTAAGAGAAACAAGATAACAAACAAATGCAATAAAGTAAGATAGATAGCTTGACATACGAGATTACAATAAAAAGGAACCAAACCGTGTATCAAACGATAAAACTCCTAAGACCCACAATAACAACACCAAACTTTTACGATAACTGTGATAGCCTTTGAAAGTCTATACACGAAATTGACACTAAGATAACGAAAATCAGCAAGTACACAAAGAGAAAACAACACACTAGAAAGGGGATGAAGAAGAAGATTGCATAAAATGTAAAGATAGTAGAAAGACCTTTACTTCCACCAATGAATAGCACTAGAAGGTGTATCAAACCTTCAAACACACATCACAAATGTAAGCTCAAACCTTCCTCTTAGGTGACCCAAAGGACTCACACTTCCTCAAGCACACCATTTTCTCAAATGACCCAAGACAAGTGAAAACCAATTTCAAATATATCAAGGGTCAAGTTTCAGTTTTCCCTCTCTTAAGAAGAAGAGAAAGACTACAATCTAACACTAAGATTACAATCTAAAAAGTCACTCAATTAATTATCTCAAAACTAAGGAAAATAAAAACTAAGGTGCCTATTTATACTTATTATAACCAAATGACAAAAATGCCCTTAATGAGGGGCTTAGAAAAGGGCTCCTATGGAGTGTTATTTTGGAGTGTAAAAAGTCCATCATGCCCTTAGTAAAATGCGCCTCTTGAGTGTAAGAAACCTCCTCCTTTCTTCACTTGGACAAGGCTTTGTAATGGTTCCAAAAGGTCTTCAAGTACTTGCAAATCCGAGACTTGATTCTTTGACAATCCGAAGCTTGAACCTTCTACAAGACCTTGTAATACTTGTGCTCTTTATGCTCATATCATCCTCTCCATCTTGAAAGGAATTTGACATCAAATTCACACCTTGCAAAACCAAAGAGAGGGACAACAAGCACACAATCCTCATGATAGAAGGGTTAGCATTAGTGCCCAAATTATACTTACACACCAAGGGGGTACACTCTTGGAATATAACCAATAATCCTTTGTTATAATCATGAAACACTTATTACAAGCATTACAAAAGACATGACTAAGACTGACATCAAAGAAAGAAGAGTGCAACCCGAAATCATCACATATATCAACAAGCCAAGGTTGTTCATATTTGAAATACATCCACGGGTCCTTTGTGTATGACATGAAAAGCTTAGCATGAATGGCACAAACGAGGTGGTTTTGGCAAATATCAAGAGATAAGAAAACTACAATGGTCTTTATGGTTTTACTATACCCAAAAGGTAAGACTACCTTTGGTTTAAGAACCATAAGATACATTTATTTCATTACCACTACAAAAGACCTCATCAAATATGGTGCCTCTATTGATCTCAAGGTCCATCTCACCCACATATCACCATAATAAAACAAGTAAACCAGCCACCAAACTTCCTACCTCTACACAATGAAAATTCAAAATTAGCATGGTTATCATCATAGGTAGTATAGGAAGGAATCAAGTGTGAAGACATCATGCCGAGGGGGTACACTTTTGAAAATACAACCAGCAATCCCTTAATTTGTCTATGAAACATTTAGTATATGCATCACAAAATATAGGGCTAAGGTAAACATCAAGGGACAATAAGCTCAAGCCGAAATAATCCCTTTCCCACCCCACTAGTATACTGGGATCAAATTGGTAAAGTGGCCAAGGGAAGAAACTGAGGATAATCATTCCATTTACTAGGGTATCACACTTACCCAAAGCATTAGCAAAGAAGGAAGAATGTACTTCTAAACTAGATGTACCCGAAATCACATCACGACTTCTTAAACTCAAGGGAGTGTAGAATGTACCCAAGTTACCTTGGTTTGTACTAGGGCATCCCAATAGAGTGTGAATACTTTTGTCCCTTGGTAATGGAACCTTATTCAAGTTATAAGTGCTAGCACTAGATGGACACAAATCATTCTTATGAAAAGAATTGATTTTGCCATCTAAAGGATCAACTAGTGCTTGCATAATCACAACAAGATTTTGGTCCTTATGCAACCTAACAACACCTAGAGTATCACAAAAGGAAGATTCACACACTTCTTTACTAAGAAAATCCAAAACTACAGCACTTTGGCCATTCATAGCCACATCACAATATTTTAAGTTCAAGGAAGTGTAGAAGATAGCTTTGTTACCTTGTAGATCATAGGAAGTATGTTCTTCACTTGATTTTGTGTTAGGGAAGCCTTCATGCTTCACATTACAAGGCAATAGTTCAAGTTTTCCCTTTGGACTCACTCCTTCATCACTTGTCCCAAAATTGAGACTTTTGGCCAAGGGCTTGAAGGGAATTTCCTTGGGCTCTCCTTGGGTATTCTAGGGTGTTGAACCTGCACATACGAATAGAAAATACTAGGCAAAATGCTAGTAGTTGGGTTAGTGAATATCAAGGGTCCTTTGTGGACAAGATCCACGATCAAGTGTTCTTTTTCCCTTCCAATTTCACTACCCATGGCTTCCCTTTCCCTTACCCTCTTTTATTCACACTCTTATTGTACCTCACCATCCATTTTCTCTCCATCTTAAGGATTGACCTTGTTCTCCTTGGATTCTAACTTATGGAGAGGAGGCATTGGATTTGGTTGATGTCACGCCTCATGAATCCTAAATCCCTTTTTATACTGTCAAACCCACCCTTCAAGTCTCTTCTCGAAGCATCATTATTATCCTCCATTTTTTGTGCAAAGGCCTCAAAGTGAGCCTTCAAGGCTCCTATTACATCATTTCCCAAGGATTGGGATGAAGAATCCTCGGCTTCCATGGTTATTTGTACCTAAAAAATGCAAAAAACAGCAAGAAACACAGCCTACAAAATGAGCAAACAAGTTAGTTCAAAAGCCTCACTTTACTCACACTCAACCTCACCTCACACTTGGCTTCATAAGTATTGGAGAATCGACAATACTTGGCAAGTTACTTGAGAGGTGAGAAGCTTTGGATCGGAAATGATATTTGATTGAAACAACTCAAATAAAGTGATGCACGCACTTGAACCAACAAAATACTACGACTTAAAAATGAGAAAAGCACACAAAAAAACCAAAGACACCAAATAAACGAACTCTATACTAATTACCAACCTAGTAGGTAGGTACTTACTAGTTTGCTAATTAGTGATAGAATTAGCTTAAAAGAAACTAGAATCAAGGATTAGAAACTAGGAAACCTAATTTTAGAGTCGAATTTTGGTTGAGCACAAGTGATGATGTGGCACTACGAAAGTGGTTGTCACTTTTTGAATTTTCAATTTTTTTTCAAAACCTAGTTTTGGCCCAAGCACTATCCCTTGGAAGTGAGAGTTTTGGATTTGGGCGGGGGGTGGGGTGGGGTGGGGGGGTTGAAAGGATGCAATTTAGGGTTCTTTTAAGTCTCAAATGAAAATGGAATGAAATGGTCCCCCCCTAGTAATTACACTTATACTTTGTTTGTCCCCTCCTTCTCTTGGAAGAATGGAATATTCTTTGAATATGCTTTTAGACAAACAACTTTTCCACTCTCTTTCGTCCCTCTTTAGGATCAAACAACACCGTTGAATATTCTTATTCACTAATGATACAATATTAAGTCCACAATGCAAGAATCCAGCAAGAACAACAAGATGAACAAACTAACACCAAAAACAACAAGTTGAACAACAAGTGCTAGTGAATCAAAATAGGCCACACACGGCTTCACTAGGCTTTAAGAATCACATTTTTAAAACAAGCTGATGAAGTTTTCAACAAGAACCAGCAAGTCAACAAGGTGCTAGTGAATCGAAAGAGCCCCACTCAGCTTCACTAGACTTCAAGATTACAAAACACAATCTTAACAAGATTACAAGAAGATAGTAACTTGACATGTAATATTCAAGAGTCTAAGAACCCTAACAACAAGAGAGGACCCTAAAACTAAATAATATTAATACCAAGTTCTTACTTGGACCAAGAGGAACTCTATGACCTCAATATCCTTGTTTCTAGCCAAGATACAACACAAGTATCACTCTACTTGTGAGTTTTCAGATTTGGGGCTTCTCCAATGGAGGAGTGAAAAGTTCCTCAATATTACTAATGTTTATGTCTCAAAAATATTATGAAAGAACCAGCTACCAAATAACCCTAATATTGTTTATTTATATTACACCATAAATGAAGGAGAAAATGACTAGATTGCCCTTTCCATGGGGTGGCCTTGAAGTGTAAGTTTATTACACTTCAAGGCCCCTCTTCACACTTAAAAATATTTAGACCACTATTAGGTGGATCAATCACCAACTCACAAATGACCATTTGCATGAACAAGGCTGAGAATTTTTATAACTCCCGAGCTTGGCTATGTGTGAATGGTCGTGAACTTGTTGGACAGCTTACTACACCCATATCATCCTCTCCATCTTGAGAGGAATTTGACCTCAAATTTGGCATTTGGTCATCTTCAACCATATCTACAAGAGAAAGATTACACACGTTGAAAGTGTTGTGCATTGATATTCTAGTGGAAGGTCAATCTTGTAGGCGTTGGCATTGATTTTCTCAAGTACTTGGAATGGACCATCATCCCTCGGCATCAATTTGGACTTTCTTTGAGATGGAAACCGATCCTTTCGAAGATGCACCCACACCCAATCTCTCAATTCAAGAATCAGTTTCTTTCTCCCCTTGTTAGCCCTCCTTGCAATTTCTTAGTTTTTTTATCAAGTCGAAGCCGCACCTTCTCATGTAACTTCTTCATAGAATCTGCCCGCTTGCTTCCATCTAAGCTAATCATGAGATCACTTGGCAAAGGCATTAAATCCAAAGGGGTAAGGGGGTTGAGGCCGTATACACACTCAAAGGGAGTCATTCCCGTACTTGAGTGTATGACACGGTTATAGGCAAACTCAATCAATGGTAAGTGCTTCTCCCAAGAAGTCATTTTTCCCTTAAACATGGAACGTAGCATAGCACCCAAAGTCCTATTTACTACTTCTATTTGGCCATCGGTTTATGGGTGGCAAGATGTAGAGAACAACTTGGTACCAAGCCTACCCCACATGGACTTCCAAAATTGACTTAGGAACTTAGAGTCCCTATCACTCATAATGGCGTCATCACATTTAGAGCAAGGAATAAAGTGTGCCATCTTAGAAAATCGATCGACTACAATAAAGATACTATCCCGGCCTCGTCTAGTCCTTGGCAGCCCCAACACGAAATCCATAGATATATCAGGCCAAGGACATAGAGGCATGGGCAGCGGGGTGTACAACCCATGAGGTAGGAGCCGAGATTTGGCTTCTTTGCATTCTACACATTGGCCGCAAATCCTAACTACATCCTTGTGCATTCTTGGCCAATAGAATTGCTCCTCCAATATTCCGAGGGTCTTTTCAACCTGAAAATGACCCATTAGACCGCCATCGTGTGCTTCTCTCACAAATAACTCTTTCCAAGAGCTAGAGGGTACACACAATCCATCTACCTTTAAATAAGTAACCATCAAACTTGGCATAGGGATTTGAACCCCTAGATGAATCCCACTTGTCCCTACCCAATTTTTCGCATTCCCTAAATATAGGAGCAAAGCGAGCATCCTTGGGATACAATCCTCTTAAGCTCTCAAAATCCATCAATTTTGATGACAAAGTGGATACAGGAACATGTTTTCTAGATAAATCATAGGCTACTACATTGTCCTTACCCTTTTTGTATTGGATAACATAAGGGAAGGTATCAAGAAACTCAATCCATTTGGCATGCTGTTTGTTAAGCTTGTCTTGTGCCCGAAGATGCCTTAAGGATTCATGGTCCATTTGGATCACGAACTCCTTAGGCCATAAGTAGTGTTGCCAAGTGGTCAAGACTCTAATCAAGGCATACAACTCTAAATCATACGTGGAGTAGTTTAGAGTTGCTCCTTTGAGCTTTTCGCAAAAGTAAGCAATGGATTTTAAATCTTGCATCAAAACAACCCCTATGCCTACTTTACTCACATCGCACTCGACTTCGAATGTCTTATTAAAGTTGGGAAATTGTAACAAAGGCGCGGAGATGAGCATAGCTTTCAAAGCTTTAAAAGCCTTAGATTGCTCGTCACCCCACTTGAAGGGTTGATCTTTACGAATGACCTCGGTCAAGGGGGTGGCTATGGTGCTAAATCCTTTGATAAACCTTCTATAAAAACTAGCCAACCCATGGAAGCTTCTTACTTCTCCAACGGTTTGTGGGATTGGCTAATTTTTTATAGCATTTATCTTGGATTCATCCACTTTGACCCCTCTTGAACTAATAACAAAACCTAAGAAAACAACTTCATTAACACTAAAGGAGCATTTTTCCAGATTTGCGTACAATTTTTCCTCTCTAAGGACATCAAACACACATTGTAAATACATCACATGCTCATCTAAAGACTTGCTATAAACCAAGACATCATCAAAATAGACAACAACAAACTTTCCAATAAATGGCCTCATCACATGATTCATTAGCCTCATAAAAGTACTTGGAGCATTTGTTAGTCCGAATGGCATAACCATCCTTTCATAGAGACCAAACTTTATCTTGAAGGCAGTTTTTCATTCATCACCGGGTTGCATTCTTATTTGGTGATAGCCACTCCTTAAATCAATCATGGAAAATAAACACGAACTATTCAATTCATCAAGCATATCATCTAACCTAAGGATAGGGTGATGATATTTTACCGTAATCTTGTTGATGACTCGGCAGTCCATACACATACGCCACGTTCCATCTTTCTTAGGAACTAGTAGCACCGGAACCGTGCACGGACTCATGCTCTCCTTGATATACCCTTTATTAAGGAGTTCCTAAACTTGACATTGCAATTCCTTGGTGTCAGTAGGGTTGCTTCTATAAGTCGGCTTGTTTGGCAATTGTGAGCCCGACACAAAATTAATTTGGTGCTCAATTCCCCAAAGTAGGGGCAATCCTTGCAGAAGTTGTTCGGGAAATACATCTTCATAATCCTGCAACACACAAGAAATCAAAGGATAAATGGAAGAATTAGTGAGGTTAGTGTTAAAACAATGAGCCAAAAGTAACATAGGTGTGTCCTCATCATGATCCACGAAGAGTTCCTTCTTTTTAACCAACATTACCATGTTTTCCTTCCCCTTTGATGTTGAGGCAGCCTCAGATACCCCTACTGCCCCACCTACGGTTTCCCTTTTTTTTTTCTTTCTTTTCAGATTTTTTTCCCTTTTCCATCAATTCTCTCATCTTTTGATGCCACTTATTTACTTGGGAAGGAAAAAGAGGATGAAGTGTGACCTTTCGGCCATCTTTCTTAAGTGTATATCGATTGGACCTCCCATTGTGTTTGGTAGAACTGTCATATTGCTAAGGTCTACCTAACAAGCAGTGACACGCTTGCATTGGTATCACGTCACAAAGAACTTCATCGTGGTAGTTCCCCACCTTAAACTGTATCACACATTGCCTTGTGACCTTTAATTCACCACATTCATTCAACCATTGCAACTCGTAAGGACTAGTGTGCGGTGTAGTTAGCAACTTCAAAAAGTTTACCATAGCAACACTAACAACATTTTCACAACTACCACTATTGATCACCAAAGTAAACACACTCCCCTTTACAAGACATTTAGTATGGAATAGATTTTCCTTTTGACTTGGGTCATCTATTGCCTTACTAATCATGACGTGCCTAACTACAAAGTTTGGAACCACACACTCCCCTTCTTGCAGATAAACATCTTCACCATCATCATCATCATCATCATGTGGTCCATTCTTGCGTTCCCCTCCATCTTGAGGCTCGGCCTCATCTTCCCCTTTTACAAGACCCACCTCTTCACTAAGTAATACAATCTCCCTTCCCAAAGAATCACGTTGCGTCGGTTTGGACATTCATTGGCTTTATGTCCCCAACCTTGGCACTTGAAATATTGGAATCCCTTTGGGTTAGGATACTTATGAACTTTTTGCTTTGGAGGAATTTTGTGGACTATTTTAGGCTCGGGCAGCCTTGTAGTGGCGGTTTGGTGCTTGTTTTTGGGGAAGAGTATTGAGCCATCTCTTTGTTTCTAGGCCAACCCGAGGTGGATTGTCCCCTTGCCTTGAATGACAACCTCTCTTTAAGTTCCCTTTCAGTCTCAAGAGCCGCTTGGAAAATACCTTCAATGGTATCAAACTTGTGAAGTGTTAAATGAGTGGAGATCTCTTTGTTCAACCCACACTTGAACCGGATGATGTCATGACTGATTTGTTCCCCACAATGATCAAGATTCAACATGAGTTGTTGAAACTCATCATAATACGCCATCACACTTTTGTTACCTTGACGCAAGTTGTACAATCTAGCAAACAACTCATGGCGATAACTCTCGGGAAGGTATCGTTGTCTCATCAAGTACCTCAACCGAAACCAAGGTGGTGGCTAACCATCAACTGATTCATTATCAAAATGCTTGACGTACTCCCATCAAGTGTTAGCATAACCCTCAAAATGAGCTATGGCATAACAATTTTTCTTTTCTTCCAAGATATCATTAACCTGGAAAACTTTATCACAAGCCGATTTCCAAGCTAAGTAGACCTCGGGGTCACTTTCACCTTTAAAGATTGGTAGGCTCAACTTGATGGTGTTGATGCCTACATCTCTCTCTTGGTGTCGGTTTCCCCTTTCTCCAAACCCTCGATATCTCCTTTGATCTCTGCGACCCCTTTTGATCTCCTCCTCCCTCATGGAAGGATCCTCAAAGTCTCCATATCGTACATATCCCTCTCTACCATATTCCTCAAAGTGGGCTGGACGGTTTTTGACATTTTGAACTTGATTTAGAGGAATTGGATTTTGTGGAGGTGGTGGTCTTTGGTTTAATGGAGCTTGGAAGGGAAGGTTTGGATTTAGCGGAGGTACTTGACGTCCAAGTCCCTCTTGTGGAACTTGAGGAGTTTGGAAATGTATTGACTTGACACTTGTATCTTCCTCTCCATCTTGAAGAGAGTTGTCCCTCAAACTTGCGGCTTCATCAACATTAAGAATGTCCACGGGTGAAAGATCACAAATATTGAAAGTGGAATGTACTTGATAATCCGAGGGTAAATTAATTTGGTAGGCATTGTCATTGATCCTTTTAAGCACTTAAAAGGGTCCATCTCCCCGATGCATAAGCTTGTCCTTCCTTTGATTCGGAAACCACTCCTTCCTCAAGTGTACCCATACCCAATCTCTAGGTTCAAGCACAAGCTTCTTCGAACCTTGTTCACCCTTCTCGTAACCTCTTAGTTCTTCTTTTCAAGCTTTAGCCATACCTTCTCATGCATTTTATTCATTTCCTTGGCTCTTTTGTTGCCATCTAGGCTATTCACAAGTTCACTAGGCAAAAAAGTTAAATCCAGGGGGTAAGGGGGTTCATGCCATAGAGACACTCAAAGGGAGTTATTCCCGTACTTGAGTGAACCACCCTATTTTATGAAAATTCCACCAAAGGTAGGTGGTCCTCCCATGAAGTCATTTTACCTTTAACCAAAGTCCGTAGCATAGAACTTAAGGTCCTCTTTACTACTTCCATTTGGCCATTAGTTTGTGGGTGGCAAGAAGTTGAGAAATGCAACTTCATACCAAGCCTACCCCACATGGACTTCCAAAAAAGACTTAGGAATTTGAGTCCCTATAACTCACTATAGTATTTGGGATCCCGTGAAGCTTTACAACATGTTCAACAAATAAAGAAGCTACACAAGGGGCATCCTCGATTTTGGCACAAGGAATGAATTGAGCCATTTTGGAGAATCTATCAATGACAACAAAAATGCTATCTTGACCCTTTCTAGTCCTTAGCAGCCCCAAAACAAAGTCCATGGAGATATCTAAGAAGGGGCTAAGGAAAGTGGGAAGTGGGGTGTACAATCCTTGAGGTAGGAGGCGAGATTTTGCACTCCGACAATCCATACATTGGCCACAAATCTTAGCAATATCTTTGCACATTTTTGGCCAATAGAATTGCTCCTCTAAGATACCAAGGGTTTTATCAACCTCAAAATGCCCCATGAGGCCACCATCATGTGCCTCCCTCACAAACAATTCCCTCCATAAACTAGAAGGAACACACAATCTCCTCCCTTTGAACAAATAACCATCAAACTGAGAGTAGGAGAAATTGCTATTCTCTTTGAGCCATCGATCCCTTCCCAACTATTCACATTTCCTACAGATAGGATCCTCGAGATACAACATCCGCAAACTCTCAAACCCCATCAACTTCAAAGACAAAGTAGCAACAAGCAAAGCATCGGCTACCATATTTTCCTTCCCCCTTTTGTAATGGATTACATAGGGAAAAGTCTTGATGAATTCAATACACTTAGCATTACGCCTATTCAACTTGTCTTAGCTCTTAAGGTGTTTCAACGATTCATGATCCGTTCGTATCACAAACTACTTAGGCCATAAATAATGTTCCCAATTATCCAAGGCTCTAACCCTGTATACAATTCCAAATCATAAGTCGAATAATTAAAGTTGCCCCTTTGAGCTTTTCACTAAAATAAGCAAGGGGCTTGCCTTCTTGCATCAAAATAGCCCCAATAACAACCTTGCTTGCATCACATTCAACCTCAAATGTCTTATGAAAATTGGCAATTGCAATAAAGGAGCCAAAATGAGCAAAGCTTTCAAGGCCTCAAAAGCCTTAGAGCTCTTCATCCCACTTAAATGGTTGGTCCTTTCTAATAACTTCGGTTAAGGGGGGTGCAATAGAGCTAAAAACCCTTGAAAAACCTCCTATAAAAGCTTACCAACACATGAAAACTTCAGATTTCTCCAATAGTCTTAGGGGTCGGCCAACTTCGTATCGAGTCTATCTTAGATTCGTCTACTTCAACACCCCTTGAACTCACAATAAAACCCAAGAAGACCACTTTATCAACTCCAAAAGAACACTTCTCCATGTTGGCATACAAATTCTCCCTTCGGAGCTAATACAAGATAAAAAAGGAAGATGCGGAATCACACACCAAAATAGTCCACAAGTCAAGAAACTGAGGACTATCTTGGTGACCATACTCGGATTCGCTAGTGATAACAATAACGGAGAGAATATCACGTGTTAAACACAATAATCAGCCAGCCCCAAGATAAGATTAACAACAAGATAAACATAACAATGTGAAGAACAACAACAAGACAAACGGCTTACAATTCAAGATACCAAACCGTGAAAAGATTACAAGAATGTAAATGATAGAAAGATAGACATACACTACTACAAAGTCTAAGAACCTAATGTGTTCTCAAAAACAAAGACCCTTAACAATGAAAATAGCAACACCTACAATTTTCAAAGAACACAAGAGGGAACTCAATCCTTCAAGCATCAAAGGTTCTAAGCAAACAAACAACAAGAGTGAATTAACACTACAATTGTTACCTAGTTTCGGCCAAGCCCCTTTTGGGAGAGATCTTGTGTGTTTCAAGAGTGAGATACAATATTCAATATCAAAAAAGATAAAACTACAACCCTAGAATGTTCCTTTTATAGTGTATTACATATTAGGAGTTAAAAGGACAAAAAGGCCCCTCAATGATGGGGTGCCCCTCTAGTGCATGTAGTGGGCTGATTTGGTGTGTATTTAGGTCCTATTTGAACTTCATTTTGTACAAACCAAGCCTCGGTCCCAACACACACTCTCTTAAATCCATCTACGTGATCGCACTTGTATCATCCTCTCCATCTTGAGAGAAATTTGTCCACAAATTCAAGTAATCATCACCTGTAAGCTCTTCTCTTTGAATCATCTTTTCAATGCTCCTCGCAAGGTTAGGATGTTCAACCAAGGGTTCCATGAGTTCATCAAGCATGTTCCTTGGACTTACATGTTCTACAACCTGCACATAAGAAGAATAGATGCCAGGCAAAGTGCTATCATCTTGATTAGCAAGCAATAAAGGGTCTTTGTGGGCAAATCCCACAACCCTACCTATAGGCATCTCTTTTTCTTCTTCACCTTCCTCACTCTCATATTCTTTCTCCACACCCTTAATGAGCATAAATCTCCGTTCCATATACATAGGCACTACACACTTTCCATCAATCAGCCAAATATCTTCCCCACTTTATCAATTTTCACCTCAGCTTCTAGCTCTCCATTTTGACCTTTTTCATCACACTCATTCGATTCAAGCCCCACCTCCTTACCAAGGTAATACAATTTTCCCTCCCTAAGGATTATATTCCTCTGGTTTGGGCATTCACTAGCCTTATGCCCCTACCCTTGACATATAAAACATTGAAATCCCTTAGGACGAGAAGTAGAATTTGGTTTACCTTTATTTCTTGGGATCCACCTTTGGGTAGCCTTGGTTTCATTTTGGAAAACCTTGTTCTTGGCTTGGTTGACATTAGATGTGTGCTCTTGATGTTGGTGACAATCCGAGGAAGGTTGTTAGTGATTCTTGGTCTTGGAAGCCAAGAGGTCTCTCTTAATTTTCAAGGTCGCTTGGAGATGCCATCGGTGGTGTCAAACTTGTGGAGGGTCATCCGAGAAGCTTTGTCCCTTATTCAACCTGACTTTGAATCGTATAATGTCATGGCTCACTTGTTCTCCTCGATGGTCAAGCTTCAACATTAATTGTTGAAATTCATCATAGTATGCCATGACACTTTTGTTTCCTTGCTTCAAGTTATACAACTTGGAAAGAAGTTCATGTTTGTAGCCCTCAGGTAGGTACTTTTGATGCATAAGGTACCTCAATTTAAACTATGGAGGTGGCTGTCCGGCAATCAACACATCACCAAACCGCTTCAGGTACTCCCACCAAGTGTTTGCATATCCCTCAGTGAGAAATAACATAACAACTCTTCTTCTCTTCGGTTAGATCATTCACTTAGAATATCTTATCAATGATGACTCCTGATACACTACTAACTTGGAGCATATCAAATCTGCCACAAAATCAGTCCAAACAACTACAATTCCGAGAGCTTGAAGTTAACAACTCTAATATGTGAAGACAATAACAATCACGAAATTTTGAAGGAATACCAATACCAAAGCAGTAGGTAGCTACACAAGGAGAACAAGAAGATAATAATAACATTAAATAATGGTTCAACAACACAAGATGATAGATTACAAAGAGTACAATGTTAACAACAAGAACAACAAATCGCAGTAACTATAGTGAATCGAAAATCAGCCCCACACGGCTTCACTAAGTTACTGCAAAGTTTCAGGAGTAAAAAATGAAAGATAGTAACTTGACACAAAGATATCTTAGAATCTATGAACCCTAACTTGAAGAAAGGACCCTAAGACCAAAAGATTTCAGTACCAAGTTCTTACTTAGACCAAGAAGAACTCATGAACCTCAAGATCTCAAGTTTCTAGCCAAGAAACAACACAAGTGTAACTACACTTGTTGGACAGATTTCAGGTTCTACTCTCAAGAACAAGAGAGAGAGAAATATTAAATGTTACAAGACTTGTTGTTGTGAAATATGAAGAATGAACTAAGTGCTGAAAATAACCCTAATAGCATCTATTTATACTACACACAAAATGAAGGACAATGACCTTCCTATCCTTCAGTCATGGGGTGCCCTTAGAGTGTAATTTATTACACTTCAAGGCTCATTTTCACACTTAAAAACGTTGAAGCTCTTTTACGGATAGGTAAGCTCAATTTGATGGTATTGATGCCTACGTCTCTTTCTTGGTGTTGATTTTCCCTTTCTCCATACCCTCGGACCTCCTTGGATCAACACAACCCCTTCTTAGCTCCTCCTCTCTCATGTAAGCATCATCAAAGGATCCATATCCATCATACTCCTCTCTACCATGTTCCTCAAAGTGAGCTGGTCGGTTTTGGTGATTTGGAGGCATTGGGATTTGTGGAGGTGGCGGTCTTTGATTTGGTGGAGTTTGGTAAGCTACATACTTCTTATAGAATTGGAGGAGTTTGAGAATGGCGTGGTCTATTCACTTCTTGGTTTGGAGGGAAAGTAGTGGTATTATTTGTGGCATTTAGTGGGGCTAGAGGTGGATTCATTATTTGGTACAATGTTTCTGGTGAGATAGTTGTGGATGAAGTTCTTTCATGCCCGCTTGAAGGAATATGATGAGGAGTGGATGAACGAGAGTTCCTTTGACTCTCCACTTGCTCTAATCTCCCACTTATCGTAGTCAAATCTCCCTCATTGCCCCAACTTCCGTGTTCAACCTCTCAAAAATTCTGGTAATGACCTCAAATGTGGCCTTCATAGTGTCTTGTTCAGTAGTACCCCCACTTTGGGATATGCTTCCTTCCATGTCAAAGTGTTACCTACACAATCAGCAAATAAGTTAGCGTTAAACCTTTCCTCACTCACACTCTCTCGGTTCACTCACACTTGAGCTCCACAAATGTTATAGATTGGCTAGTAACCGTGAATCCTTAAGATATGAGTAAAGCTCTTATCTGGAGTGGATTCTTCTATGTACTCAAAGAATTCTCGATGGACTGGAGTTAAGTTACAACGTATTCAAACGAATAAAAGCACCTAACTAAACATGGACACGAACAAAGGAATTCAAAAGGACTAATTGACAACTAATAGGAGTGTACTAGCATGTTAATTAGCTCTAGAACCAAGCAATGAAAAATTTGAGCTTATTAATGATGTGAACAGTAGACAATGGGTGACGTGAACAGTAGCAAATGGGTGACGTGGCAGCATGCAATTGGTCTTGGTCCCACACAATTTAAGCACCAATTCTGAAATTTAAATCTTTACACAATTTGGAAAGGATGACAATTGGTCTTGGAGGGAAAACATAAATCTTGAAATAAGAAAAGTACCTTGTCCCACAACACTAGGTTCTTGAAATAAGAAAAAGTACTTGTCCCACAACACAAGGTTCTTGAAATAAGAAAAGGTATCTTGTCACACAACACTAGGTTCTTGAAATAAGAAAAATTTGCTGAAAAGTAGAAGCTTAGTCTAAGAAATGACGGGTTCAAAGCTTCTCACGACATGCTTTACAATTTTCAGCTTAAACTCTTGAATTTGTATCACACTTTTTGGTTGTCTAAAGTTGTAAGAAAATATGAAGAACTTGATGAACACCACAACAACCTTCAAGAACTCAACAACAACTTCTTCAAAAACACAACACAACACCACCAATTGTCAACAACAAGTAACAACAAATAGCCAGCCACAAGGCACCACAACTATGGTCAATATTATAAGCTCAATCTTTAGATCTTGACACCTTTAGTGTTGGTGAGAAAGAAACAAACACTAGAAACACTCTATACAAGCAAAATAATACAAGATCTAGCCAAAAAAACAAGAAAATCTCGGCCCATACAACAACACATCACAATTTTTGGCCAAGAACACAAAGGTAGCAGATTTGACTATTTCTGGAATTTTCAGATTTCAGTTTTTTTTTTTTGTAGTTTTCAGGTCTCAAGCCCAAGATTGATCTTGTTAGAACAAAATCAAAGATGGCTTTGATACCAAATGATACACTACTAACTTGGAGCATATCAAATCTGCCACAAAATTAGTCCAAACACAATACAATCCCGAGAGCTTGAAGATAACAACTCCAATATGTGAAGACAACAACAATCACGAAATTTTGAAGGAATACCAACACCAAAGCAGTAGGTAGCTACACAAGGAGAACAAGAAGATAATAATAACATTAAACAATGGTTCAACAACACAAGATGATAGATTACAAAGAGTACAATGTTAACAACAAGAACAACAAATGACAGTAACTATAGTGAATCGAAAATCAGCCCCACACGGCTTCACTAAGTTACTGCAAAGTTTCAAGAGTACAAAATGAAAGATAGTAACTTGACACAAAGATATCTTAGAATCTATGAACCCTAACTTGAAGAAAGGACCCTAAGACCAAAAGATTTTAGTACCAAGTTCTTACTTAGACCAAGAGGAACTCATGAACCTCAAGATCTCAAGTTTCTAGCCAAGAAACAACACAAGTGTAACTACACTTGTTGGACAGATTTCAGGTTCTACTCTCAAGAACAAGAGAGAGAGAAATATTCAATGTTACAAGACTTGTTGTTATGAAATATGAAGAATGAACTAAGTGCTGAAAATAACCCTAATAGCATCTATTTATATTACACACAAAATGAAGGACAAATGACCTTCCTACCCTTCAGTCATGGGGTGCCCTTAGAGTGTAATTTATTACACTTCAAGGCTCATTTTCACACTTAAAAACATTGAAGCTCTTTGGTGGATCAAGTACCAACTCACACGCAGCCATTTGCATGAACATGGCTTGTAGTTTTTGTAACTCCTGAGCTTGACTTCGTGTGAATGGTCGAGAACGTATTGGACAGCTTTGTACACCCGTATCAATTCCCAAGCAATATATGCCTTGGGATAACTCTCGCCCATGAAGATTGGAAGACTAACTTTGAAGGTGTTAATACCTAACTCTCGAGTTTGGTGACCACCTCTCTCCTCTCGACCTAACTCACCTTGCCTACCTCTCATCTCTTTTTCCCTCAAGTAAACATCACCATAAGCTCCATAAATCCGTGTTGTTCCTCTCTACAATAAACCTCAACATAATTTGGTGGATTTGGATTAATTGGATTCGGCTTTGGGGGATAGTACGATGACCTTTGGTTCAATGGAGCTTGTATTGAAAAGTGTGGTCTTTGGTTAAGTAGATAGCTCGGGCTTGGAGGTATTTAGGTTTCAAATCCGTCATGTTGGACTTGGTGAAGTAAAGGGAGGGTTGGTCTATCATACTCATGGTTTTGGGGAGCATTTGGTGGTTGGCTTGATGATTTATTCATTTGGTGTAACATTTCAGGGGAGATAGTAGGAGAAGGGTTTCGAGGAGTTGAAGGTCGGGAACTTCTTTGGCTTTCTACCCATTCTAACCTTCCACTCATGGTAGACACATCCTGATACATTACCAAGTCCACAATGCAAGAATCTAGTAACAAAAACAAGATGAACAAACTAACACAAGAATAACAAGTTGAACAACAAGTGCTAGTGAATCGAAATAGGTCACGCACAGCTTCACTAGGCTTTAAGAATCACGATTTTAGAACAAGATGATGAAGTTTACAATAAGAACCAATAAATCAACAAGGTTCTAGTGAATCGAAAGAGCCCCACATGACTTCACTAGACTTCAATATTACAAAACACAATCTTAACAAGATTACAAGAAGATAGTAATTTGACATGTAATAATCAAGAGCCTAAGAACCCTAACAATAAGAGAGGACCCTAAAACTAAAGAATATTAACACCAAGTTCTTACTTGGACCAAGAGAAACTCTATGACCTCAAGATCCTTGTTTCTAGCCAAGATACAACACAAGTATCTCTCTACTTGTGAGTTTTCAGATTTGGGGCTTCTCCAATGGAAGAGAGAGAAGTTCCTCAATATTACAAGTGTTTATGTATCAAAATATTATGAAAAAATAGCTGCCAAATAACCCTAATATCATCTATTTATATTACACCATAAATAAAGGAGAAAATGACCAGATTTCCCTTGCCATGGGGTGGCCTTGGAGTGTATAGAAGAATGACCTAAAGAGATGAAGACTAAGAAAAACAAGAGAACAAACAAATGCAATAAAGTAAGATAGATAGGTTGACATACGAGATTATGAGAAATAGGAACCAAACCGTGTATCAAACGATAAGACCCTTAAGACCCGCAATTAAAACACAAAACTTTTACGGTAACCACTAAGGGAATCAACTCCGCCTTACAACCACCGTTTCTAAGCAAAGATCAATAATGGATTTTCCAAGCCCTACTCTACTTGGCTTTTCAAAGCCCTACACTACACTCTCAAAGAGAGAAAAAGAAGTCTTTCAAATATCAATAATCAACTAATGAGAAAATAAGCCTGAAGACTCTATTTATAGCTCATTACATAAAATACCAAAATACTCTTAATGAAAAAGGGCTCCTATGGAGTGTAAAGAAATGCCACAAAAAGACTAAAACACCCTTAATGAGTGTTTACACTCCAAGGCCGCCCCACTAATGCTTTATGGGTCCCTCCTTCTTCAAGCTTCAAAATGTGAAACCTCTTGGAACCCTTTGGTAGGCATCAACACAAGTCCCAAACAATCTTCCAAACATGGTTTTTCTCTATTGTAATCTCAAAATGAGTCCATGCATGTCCTTGTACCCTCAATATGACCAAAGCTTGAATCTTCATGTATGGGCCTCAAATGATGTCATCAAAAGCTATGGTGGCCCTTTGGCTCATATCATCCTCCCCTTCTTGAAAAGGATTCGACCTCGAATCCACACCTTGTAAAACTAAAGAAAGGACAAACAAGCACAACATCCTCATGGCATGAGTGCTAGGGTTAGTACAACAAATAACATCATCATGCCAAAGGGGTACACACTTGAAATATAACCATGAATCCTTTATGTTAGTCATGAAAAGCTTAGTGAAAATGTCACAAAGGATATGGCTATGACAAGTATCAAGAGATAAAGAAACTACAAAGGTATTAATGGTATCACTAAAGGCAAAAGGTAAGACTACCTTTATCTTAGAAACTTCATTACCTCTTCAAGTGTCCTCATCAAAAGTGGTGCCACTATTGGTCTTATAGTCCACCAAACCCATATAGCATTGTCATTCAAATAAGTGGACCAACCAACAAGTTCCCTACCTCTACATAATACAAATCCAAAACTAGTATGGATGTCATCATAGGCAAAGAGGTAGTATAAAAAGGAATTAAGTATAAAGGCATCATCCAAGGTGTCATCTATAAGAATGCAATTTGGCCTATAAGATATAACACATAAAGCACAAAAGGATGGATTTAAGGCACTAAAGCACATATGACCTCTTCCTTTCAAGTAAAGTATCAACTTGGTATCCACAAGTTAGGAATCATGCAATTTAAGCATGAGTGTGTCAAGCGAGGATGCACATTTAGTAACATTACCCCAAGAAGACAATGACACCTTTGCCCTCGAGTTTTCAAGAATGCCACTTTACTTGTCATGTAGACTAAGAAATAATTTGGGTGTGACAACATCATAATATCTACATTTGGCACCCGGGTCAAATGGAAAGAGTGGCCATAGACATGGGTCTAGACTCTTTTTCCCCACAGGCTTCACCTAATCTAAAAGACACACTCTCTACAATAACATAGACATCATCAAAAGAAAATAGAGAGTAGAGAAAGGTATCACTCAAGTCAACTTTAACTAAGGTGTCCTCATGTATGTACTCACTACTAGTTTAAAAATCATCACCATGAGTACTCTCAACAATAAGGTCACACAAAGTAGAAGAAGAAGTAATTTCCAAGCAATGGACACTTTCTCTTTTCATGGAAGAACCCTCAAGTAGATACGCACTACAATCAGAATCAAATGAATTATTACTTAAGTCTTCACAAGAAACAAACAATTCATCCTCATAGTCATCAAACATGGGTGGGGTATCATACAAAGGATCAAAACCACAATCAATTTTCACGTAATAATCACCTATTGGGTTTCTCAAATATTCAAGCAAATCAAAGCTATCATTACCCAATTGATCATTCTTTTCCAATACTACACATTTCTTACACTTAAGAGTACTCTCATCTTTCAAGAAGAGATTTCCATCTCTAGGAGGTATGTTGTCACACCATAGTGGGTTAGTATATAGGTTATAGCCTTCAAGACAAGCTATACCTTCAATATCATTCTCACCACTAGGTTTATTAGGAGTGATTGAACTATCTTTGAACAAGATTTTATACCTAAAGAGAGGAGGATCTACCCTCAGGCAAGATTTAAAACATGCAAGTTCACTCTCTAAAGGACAATTATCAAGTTCCAAAGAAGTTTCAAATACACAATCATCCTTATGAGCAAAACCGCTAGGAGAACATTCACTAAAGGTCATGCTAAAGGGGTCACTACTATTTTTTTATCAACATTTTCAATATCATCACTCACTTCAGATCCATTAAACACATCACACACAATAGATGATGTATTATCATTCAACACAATGGCTTCAACACTAGGTGGCTTAAATTGATCTTACAAGAAAAGTCAATTCGGTCATCAATAGGATCAACTAGTGTATCCACACTCACAACAAGTACATCATCAACAAGAGGCAAAGAATCAATAGAATCACAAATAGGTAAGCTACTACTCACACTTAATAGGCTACTAGCCATACAATTATCATTCACATGCACAAAAGTATAAGAGTTAGCTATTTTACCTTGAAGTTCTTGAGGAGATTCTTCTTTGCCATGGTATAAAGGTTTCCCACATGCTTCGACAGCAACTTCTCCTTGGCCTTGTGCTCTTTCGCTTGCCATATTAGTACCTACACAAATGTCCTTAGAAATAGAAGGACAAACATAGTTAGCACGGTTTGGTGGAAAACCCCTCACTTCACTCCACGCAACCTCTCCTTTTTCCACTCTTGGATTACCGCCTTGAACACTCTTACTCCTCTCAATCTTTTTTCTCTCATAATTATTTGGGCCAGAGTAAGTGATCACATCTCCTTGCGGTTTGGGAAAAATTGAGGTAAAGAGATAATTTCCCCAATGGTCCACTACAACCTTAGGCCAATTTAGCATATTTGGAACTCTATGTTGTGCAAACCAATCGGTACCCAAGCATACATGACTTGGTGTCAAGGGAAAGATTCGCACCATACCTCCTCATAGTATTCAAATTGGGTGAAGATAATTCTCACTCTCTCGATAACCTTATACTGTCCAAGTAATATGGAAAAAGTAAAGGTTCTCAAAACAACCCCAAATAGTCAACCATGGGTGGCATAATGTAGTTCTTATGGCGCCAATCATCTAGCACAAGGAGGTAGCCCGGTACCCCACAAATGCTTACCTTTTCGGAGTGAACACTTCTTCTAAGATCAACATTGTAGAGTTTAGGACAACCTATGGGCACATGAATACTCCTCGGCCTTGGAGATGTATTCTCTCTTCTTCTCATGGGACAACCTACACTATAGCTAGTATACTCATTCACACCACTTTGACCTTGATAAGATCTACTACAAGGTGAAGAATATGAATCTTCATGCTCCACATGTGCCCCAACTTTGCGAAGGAAAGGGAACCTTACACAAATTCTAGGTTCGGCGTGGGAGGTGTAAGACTTCTCACATGCCCCAACTTCATCATAAGAACTATCACAAGGCCCTACATCATCTCCATATTCACCATAATCACTAGGAACTTCATTCACCTTATTTTTTCCCTCAAAACCATAACTCTCAATTCTGCCCATGTCCTAATCATGGCTATATTCATAACCCCCATAATCTCCAACATCATCGTAGCCATAAAATCCCTCACTACAATCATAGTCTCCCATGTTGTAGTCACAATAGTCCGAGGGTACCAAGATATGTTTCCCTTATATCACCTTGTACCTACAAAATGAACAAACAAGATTAGTAGTAAAATCTCCTTAACAACACTCATATACACTCACGTTTGTGACCCTCACAATTAAAGCAATGAATACTGAAAGTTGTTTATACTCCGATAGTCAATAAGGTGTCAATCACTACTTAGTGGCCGGAATAGATTCTTTTTTGATCGACTCAGATATAATACAAAAACTACTTACAAACTTGAAACAAAGAAGTTAAACGAGTCAAAACGAGAAAAGCACACGAGAGCGAAAACACGAAGAAAACGGACTCAAACAACTAATTCACAACTAAGTAGGTGATTACTAGTTGTTAATTAGTTCTAGAATCAAGAAATGAAACTAAAGAAACAAGGAAATGAAACTTAGAATCTGAAATTTGAGCTTAAGCTTTTTGGGTGAAGTGATGATGTGGCAGCCCTTGATGGTGACATGGCAGCCTTTGTTTGGTTGATGTTTTGAAAAAATTTTCTTGTATTCAACTTGTATTCAATCAATCTTCAACTTAGGAGGAAGGTAGGATCAGTTTTGATGAAGAAAACACAAAGAATGGACCTTTTTTTCTAGCTCAAAAAAGTTTGAATTTGTGATGGTCCCCCCTTGTACTTTTTCCCTTGTACTTGCCCTTGTCCTCTTCTTTGAGAATATTCCTTTTGATGCCTTTTGAATTCTTTTCTTCCTTTGGAAGACTTGGAATATGCTTGGAATATTCTTTGAGACAAACAAGTAGTACACTCTCTTTCTCCACCTTTTTAGATCAAACAACACTTTTTGAATGTTCTTGTTCAACAATACATGAAGAACATGAAGAAAACCAAGAACATTCAAATGAACTTGGAATTTGATTTTTCTTGAAGATTCAATCTCATGTTGACAATCCAACCACAAATATCACATTTTCATCTCCAAAAACATCAACAACAACCTTCCATAATGAGATCTCACCTTCAAGTTTCTTCAACTCAAGATCAACAATGGTGGATGGCACAAATCACCTCCAATTTAGCTCAAATTCAAACCCTAGACTCCTATAGTGTCAGAGAACACAAATCTAACACTAAAAACACAAAAAAGGTAAAAAATCAAAAACTCAAAATTTGACCTAGGTTCAAAAACGGATTTAGTATTTTTTGGGGGGGATTTTTTATTTTGACACTTCTTTTTGTTGGGATTTTCAATTTCTAAACTCTAATAGTGTTAGGGAACAAGGATTTAACACTAGAAATACATAAAACAAACAAAAATCAAGTCTCAAAAAATGAAAAACCCTAAAAACATGAATAGTAATTTTTCTTTTTTTTTCTTTTTCACTTTTTTTTTTCAAGATAACAATCCCAAGATTGATTTTGTTGGAACAAAATCAAACCTTGCCCTGATACCAAATGATAGAAGAATGACCTAAAGAGATGAAGAATAAGAGAAACAAGAGAACAAACAAATGCAATAAAGTAAGATAGATAGCTTGACATACGAGATTACGAGAAATAGGAACCAAACCGTATATCAAACGATAAGACCCTTAAGACCTGCAATTAAAAGACCAAACTACGGTGACCACTAAGGGAATCAACTCCGCCTTACAACCACCGTTTCTAAGAAAAGATCAATAATGGCTTTTCCAAGCCCTACTCTACTTGGCTTTTCAAAGCCCTACACTACACTCTCAAAGAGAGAAGAAGAATTATTTTAAATATCAATAATCAACTAATGAGAAAATAAGCCTAAAGAGCCTATTTATGGCTTATTACATAAAATACCAAAATACCCTTAGTGAAAAAGGGCTCCTATGAAGTGTAAAGAAATGGCACAAAAAGACTAAAACACCCTTAATGAGTGTTTACACTCCAAGACTGCCCCACTAATTCTTCGTGGGTCCCTCCTTCTTTAAGCTTCAAAATGTGAAACCTCTTGGAACCCTTTGGTAGGCATCAACACAAGTCCCAAGCAATCTTCCAAACATGGTTTTGCTCTATTGTAATCTCAAAATGAGTCCTCCATGCATGTCCTTGTACCCTCAATATGACCAAAACTTGAATCTTCATGTATGGGCCTCGAATGATGTCATCAAAAGCTATGATGGCCCTTAGGCTCATATCAGAGTGTAAGTTTATTACACTTCAAGGCTCCTCTTCTTACTTAAAAATATTTAGACCATTAGGTGGATCAATCACCAACTAACACACGTCCATTTGCATGAACAAGTCTTGGAGTTTTTGTAACTTCTAAACTTGGCTACGAGTGAATGGTCATGAATTTGTTAGACAACTTACTACACCCGTATCATCCTCTCCATCTTGAGAGGAATTTGATCTCAAATTCGACATTTTTTCATCTTCAACCGCATCCACGGGAGAAAGATCACACATGTTGAAAGTTTTGTGCACTTGATATTTCAGTGAAAGGTCAATCTTGTAGGCGTTGTCATTGATTTTATCAAGTACTTGGAATGGACCATCACCCCTCGGCATCAATTTGGACTTTCTTTGAGATGGAAACCGATCCTTTCGAATATGTACCCACACCCAATCTCCCGATTTAAGAATGAGTTTCTTTCTCCCCTTGTTGGCCCTCCTTGCAAGTTCTTGGTTTTTTTCTAAGGTCAAAGTTGCACCTTCTCATGTAACTTCTTCATAGAATCTGACCGCTTGCTTCCATCTAAGCTAATTGTGAGATCACTTGGCAAAGGCATTAAATCCAAAGGGGTAAGAGGGTTGAGGCCGTATACATACTCAAAGGGAGTCATTCCCGTACTTGAGTGTATGACACAGTTATAGGCAAACTCAATCAATGGTAAGTGCTCCTCCCAAGAAGTCATTTTTCCCTTAACCATGGAACATAGCATAGCACCCAAAGTCCTATTTACTACTTTCGTTTGTCCATCGGTTTGTGGGTGGCAAGACGTAGAGAACAACTTGGTACCAGCCTACCCCACATTAACTTCCAAAAGTGACTTAGGAACTTAGAGTCCCTATCACTCACAATGGCCCTTGGAACACCATGTAATTTGACAACATTATCAATAAACAAAGAGGCCACGCTAGGTGCGTCATCACATTTAAATCAAGGAATAAAGTGCGTCATCTTAGAAAACCAATCGACTATTACAAAGATACTATCTCGGCCTCGTCTAGTCCTTGTCAGCCCCAACATGAAATCCATAGATATATCAAGCAAATGACGTAGAGGGGTGGAAAGTGGAGTGTACAAACCATGAGGTAGGAGCCGAGATTTGGCTCCTTTGCATCCTATACATTGGCTGCAAATTCTAACCACATCCTTGTGCATTCTTGGCAAATAGAATTGCTCCTCCAATATTCCGAGGGTCTTTTCGACCCCAAAATGACCCATTAGACCGCCATCATGTGCTTCCCTCACAAATAACTCTCTCCAAGTGCTAGAGGATACACACAATCGTCTACCATCAAATAAGTAACCATCAAACTTGGAATAGGGTTTGAACCCCTACCTAAATCTCACTTTTCCCTACCCAATTCTTTGCATTCCCTAAAGATAGGAGCAAAGTGAGGGTCCTTGGGATATAATCTGATATGGGACAAACAAAAGAAACACAAAATCACACCCTAAAACAGTCCACAAATCACAACAAATCACGGACCAAATAGGGACCTCTCTTGGATTCGACAAATACAACAAGAATACAAGATATGTAGGTTTATTTGACACAAAAAACAGCAACAACAACAAGAGATAATCAACAATATGGTACAAAGAAATAACAGTATAATAACAAGAACCAACGGCTCACTAGACAACACAAACTAAAACATGAAATGTAAAGATAGGAAGCGAGACATACACTACAATAAGATCCAAGAACCCATAGACATATTCCATCTAAGGACCCCTAGAACTTACAATAGCAACACCACACTCTTATGATGACATGAAAGGGATTCCACCGCTCAAGAACCAACATTTCTAAGCAATACACATTCATAAGTGTTTCCACATTTGTCATGCCCTAGTTTTTGGCCTAGAGAGCCTTCTCTCAAGTGTTCTTACATCAATATTCAGAAACCAAATGAAATAAACCCTAACATGTTCTATTTATAGACTTATTACAATAATAGGCAAAATGACAAAAGTGCCCCTTAGCGTTAAATGAAGAAAATGGCTCCCATGGAGTGTAATAGAGGGACGGCTTTTGAGCCCTTTTCACACTCTAACTCATACACTCCGTAGGTTGCATTCAACACACTAAAAAACGTCCATCTTCATGATTGTACCCTTATCATCCTCTCCATCTTGAGAGGAATTTGACCTCAAATTCATGGCACAAACCAAATGAAAATGGTTCAAAAGAAGCCCACAAAATAAGAAGAAACCGAGAACATAACAACTTTATTTTGAACCTTGGCTTTCTCTCCATCTTGAGATTTACCTTCAATCTCATTCAGCTCAATTGAGTTTCATTCCCGGCCAAGATAGCATTAGGAACATTGTTATTCATTGTCACTAAGAAGTTACCTACAAAACACAAAAAAATTAGTTGTATAAGAAAGGTCCTCACACTCTTTCTTTATCTCTTTGCCTCTCAGATTCATCACACTTTAATCTCACAAGTGTTTGTAAGCTTGCTTGTACTCTGTGAGGTGTTGAGAGGTGAACCAAATGTTTACAACAACTCCAAAGAATAAGAAAAGAAACACACAAGGACGTAAACACAAAGAACGGTTTCCAAAACCAACTCACAATCTAGTAAATGGTCACTAGTTTGTAAGTTGGTATTGAACAAACGAAACTAGAAAACAACAAATTGAAACTCAAGAGATCAAAATTTGAGCTTAAAATTGTCGTGTGAACAGTAAATAATAACGTGGCAGCCACGTATTGGTTGTAGTTTTTAAACAAGTTGTTATTTTTCAATTTGGAAGTCTTGGTCAATTTTCAATTTGGATGATTGAGATTTGGTTAGTGGAGGGAAACTACAAGTCTTGAAACTCTGTTCAATTTTCAAAAAAAAGTCTTGACTTGGCTAATACTATTCCCACAAAACAAGGTCCTTAAATCATGGAAGGTTGTTGGAAGTGGTTGTTAAAGTCTTTGTTTTGTGTAGGAAAAGTTTTGAAAGACCTTAAAACTTGGAAGATTGTTGGAGAAGGCTTAAGGGTGGTTAAAAAAAGTCTTCATGACTAACAACAATACCATTCTCTTTTTTCTCAGTGTAAGATCAAACAACACATTTTCTTCAATAAGTTATGAAGGTGGTGAAGAACACCAAGAACACAATACTTGGAATTCTAAGGTTTATGTTGGGTTCTCCATCATCAACAACACATGTTCAAGCTCAAATCTCCAACAACAAATAACAACAACATAACGTCCAACTCTAAATCCACAATACAACATACGGCCAAGCTTGAACAACAACAATATCACACGGCCACAACAATGTTCAAACAACAACTTTCAACAAGTTTAAGCACAAGTTTAGATCTAGACTCAAAAATGTTAGTGAACAAGAAAACTAACACTAGAAACAACAAAACAAACAAGAACACTACTAGATATAGACACAAAACAAACAAATCTTGCCAAGACAAGAAGAACACAATTTTCGGCCAAGAAAAAAAAAATGGACAGATTTCAACTTTTCTAGATTTCTTTTTTAGTTTTGAGCTTTTTTTTTTAATTTTCTAAGTAACAAACCCAAGATTGACTTCGTAGGAATGAAATCAAAATCAACTTTGATACCAAATGATACGGGACAAAACAAGGGAACACGAAATCACACCCCAAAACAGTCCACAAATCGCGGACCAAATGGGGACCTCTCTCGGATTCGACAAACACAACAAGAATACAAGATATGTAGGTTTATTTGACACCAAAAATAGCAACAACAACAAGAGATAATCAACAATATGGTAGGAAGAAATAACACTATGATAACAAGAACCAACAGTTACAAGATTACAAGAACAACAAGAACCAATGGTTCACTAGACAACACAAACTAAAACATAAAATGTAAAGATAGGAAGCGAGACATACACTACAATAAGATCCAAGAACCCATAGACATATTCCATCTAAGGACCCCTAGAACTTACAATAGCAACACCATACTCTTATGAAGATACAAGAGGGATTCCGCCGATCAAGCACCAATGTTTCCAAGCAATACATATTCACAAGTGTTTCCACATTTGTCATGCCCTAGTTTTCGATCTAGAGAGCCTTCTCTCAAGTGTTCTTACGTCAATATTCAGCAACCAAATGAAATAAACCCTAACATGTTCTATTTATAGACTTATTACAATAATAGGAAAAATGACAAAAGTGCCCTTAGTGTTAAATGAGCAAAATGGCTCCCATGGAGTGTAATAGAGGGACGGCTTTTGAGCCCTTTTCACACTCCAACTCATACACTCCATAGGTTGCATTCAACACACTAAAAAACATCCATCTTCATAATTGTACCTGTATCATCCTCTCCATCTTGAGAGGAATTTGACCTCAAATTCACGGCACAAACCAAATGAAAATGGTTCCAAAACAGCCCACAAAATAAGAAGAAACCGAGAATATAACAACTTTATTTTGAACCTCGGCTTTCTCTCCTTCTTGAGATTTGCCTTCAATCTCATTCGGCTCAATTGAGTTTCATTCCCGACCAAGATAGCATTAGGAACGTTGTTATTCATTATCGCTAAGAAGTTACCTACAAAACACAAACAAATTAGTTGTATAAGAAAGGTCCTCACACTCTTTCTTTATTTCTTTGCCTCTCGGATTCCTCACACTTTAATCTCACAAGTTTTGTAAGCTTGCTTGTACTCCATGAGGTGTTGAGAGGTGAACCAAACATTTACAACAACTCCAAAGAATAAGAAAAGAAACACACAAGGACGTAAACACAAAGAACGGTTTCCAAAACCAACTCACAATCTAGTAAATGGTCACTAGTTTGTAAGTTGGTATTGGAATCAACAAACGAAACTAGAAAACAACAAATTGAAACTTAAAAGATAAAAATTTGAGCTTAAAATTGTCGTGTGAACAGTAAATAATAAAGTGGCAGCCACGTATTGGTTGTAGTTTTTAAACAAGTTGTTATTTTTCAATTTGGAAGTCTTGGTCAATTTTCAATTTGGATGATTGAGATTTGGTTAATGGAGGAAAACTACAAGTCTAGAAACTCTTTACAATTTTCAAAAAAAAGTCTTGACTTGGCTAATACTATTCCCACAAAACAAGGTCCTTAAATCATGGAAGGTTGTTGGAAGTGGTTGAAAAGTTTTTATTTTGTGTAGGAAAAGTCTTGAAAGACCTTAAAACTTGGAAGATTGTTGGAGAAGGCCTAAGGGTGGTTGAAAAAGGTCTTCAAGACAAACAATAATACCACTCTCTTTCTTCTTGGTGTTAAGATCAAACAACACCTTTTCTTCAACAAGTTATGAAGGTGGTGAAGAACACTAAGAACACAACACTTGGAATTCTAAGGTTCATGTTGGGTTCTCCATCATCAACAACACATGTTCAACCTGAAATCTCCAACAACAACAACCTAACGTCCAACTCCAAATCTACAATACAGAACAACAAAAAAACTAGCAATAGAAACAACAAAACAAACAAGAACACTACTAGATCTAGACACACAACAAACAAATCTCGACCAAGAAACAAAAATGGACAGATTTCAACTTTTTTGGATTTTTTTTTCAGTTTTCAGCTTCTTTTTCGATTTTCAAAGTAACAAACCCAAGATTGACTTTGTAGGAACGAAATCAAACTTGGGTTTGATACCAAATGATATGGGACAAAATAAGGGAACACAAAATCACACCCTAAAATAGTCCACAAATCACAACAAATTGCGGACAAAATGGGGACCTCTCTCGGATTCGACAAATACAACAAGAATACAAGATATGTAGGTTTATTTGACACCAAAAACAGCAACAACAACAAGAGATAATCAACAATATGGTAGGAAGAAATAACACTATGATAACAAGAACCAACGGTTATAAGATTACAAGAACAACAAGAACCAATGGTTCACTAAACAACACAAACTAAAACATGGAATGCAAAGATAGGAAGTGAGACATACACTACAATAAGATCCAAGAACCCATAGACATATTCCATCTAAGGACCCCTAGAACTTACAATAGCAACATCACACTCTTACGAAGACACGAGAGGAATTCCACCGCTCAAGCACCAATGTTTCCAAGCAATACACATTCACAAGTATTTCCACATTTGTCATGCCCTAGTTTTCGGCCTAGAGAGCCTTTTCTCAAGTTTTTTTACATCAATATTCAGCAACCAAATGAAATAAACCCTAACATGTTCTATTTATAGACTTATTACAATAATAGGTAAAATGACAAAAGTGCCCCTTAGTGTTAAATGAACAAAATGACTCCCATGGAGTGTAATAGAGGGACGGCTTTTGAGCCCTTTTCACACTCCATAGGTTGCATTCAACACACTAAAAAATGTCCATCTTCATGATTGTACCCGTATCATAAACCTCTTATGCTCTCAAAACCCATCAATTTTGACGACAAAGTGGACACAAGAACATGTTTTCTAGACAAAGCATCGGCTACTATATTGTCCTTACCCTTCTTGTATTGGATAACATAAGGGAAGGTTTCAAGAAACTCAATCCATTTGGCATGCCATTTGTTAAGCTTGTCTTGTGCCCAAAGATGCTTTAAGAATTCATGGTCCGTTTGGATCACAAACTCCTTAGGCCTTAAATAGTATTGCCAAGTAGCCAAGGCACTAATCAAGGCATACAACTCTAAATCATATGTGGAGTTGTTTAGAGTTGCTCCTTTGAGCTTTTCACTAAAGTAAGCAATGGGTAAAAATCTTGCATCAAAACAGCCCCTATGCCTACTTTACTCGCATTGCACTCGACTTCGAATGTCTTATCAAAGTTGGGCAATTGTAATAAAGGCATGGAGATGAGCATAGCTTTCAAAGTTTCAAAAGCTAGCTCACTAGTTATCCCACTTGAAGGGTTGATCTTTCTGAATGACCTCGGTCAAGGGGACGGCTATGGTGGTAAATCCTTTGACAAGCTATAAAAACTAGCCAACCCATGGAAGCTTCTTACTTCTCCAATGGTTTGTGGGATTGGCAATTTTTGATAGCATTTATCTTGGATTCATCCACTTCAACCCCTCTTGAACTAACAACAAAACCCAAGAAAAAAACTTCATTAACACCAAAGGAGAATTTTTTCAGATTTGCATACAATTTTTCCTTTCTAAGGACATCAAACACATATTGTAAATGCATCACATGCTTATCTAAAGACTTGCTATAAACCAAGACATCATCAAAGTAGACAACAACAAGCTTTCCAATAAATGGCTTCATCACATAATTCATTAGCCTCATCAAAGTACTTGGATCGTTTGTTAGGCCGAATGGCATAACCATCTATTCATAAAGACCAAACTTGGTCTTGAAGGCGGTTTTCCATTCATCATCGGGTTACATTCTTATTTGGTGATAGTCACTCCTTAAATCAATCTTGGAAAATAAACACAAACTATTCAATTCATCAAATATATCATCTAACCTAGGGATAGGGTGACAATATTTTACTATAATCTTATTGATGGCTCGGCAGTCCACACACATACGCCACGTTTTGTCTTTCTTAGGCACTAGTAGCACCGGAATCGCTCATGGACTCATGCTCTCCTTGATATACCCTTTATTGAGGAGTTCCTCAACTTAATATTGCAATTCCTTAGTGTCCGTAGGGCCTTCTATAAGACGGTTTGTTTGGAAATTATGAGCCCGGCACAAAGTCAATTTGGTGCTCAATTCCCATAAGTGGGGGCAATCCTTGCAGAAGTTCTTTGGGAAATACATCTTCATAATCCTGCAACACACAAGAAATCAAAGGAGAAGTAGAAAAATTAGTGGGGTTAGTTAATACAATGAGCCAAAAGTAACATAGGCGTGTCCTCATCATGATCCACGAAGAGTTCCTTCTTTGTAACCAACATCACTATGTTTTCTTTCCCTTTTGATGTTGAGGTCGTCTCGGATACCCCTACTGCCTCACTAAAGGTTCCCCTCTTTTTTTGTCTTTTCAGATTTCTTTCTTTTTCCTTCAATTCTCTCATCTTTTGATGCCACTCATTTACTTGGGAAGGCAAAAGAGGATAAAGTGTAACCTTTCGGCCATCCTTCTCAAGTGTATATTGATTGGACCTCCCATCATGTTTGGTAGACCTATCATATTGCCAAGGTATACCTAACAACAAGTGACACTTGTATCGGATCACATCACAAAGCACTTCATCGTGGTAGTTTCCCACCTTAAACCGTATCACACATTGCCCTGTGACCTTTAATTCACCACATTCATTCAACCATTGCAACTTGTAAGGACTAGTGTGCGGTGTAGTTGGAAACTTCAAGAAGTTTAACATAGCAACACTAACAATATTTGCACAACTACCACTATCGACACCAAAGTGCATACACTCCCCTTTACAAGATATTTAGTATGAAATAGATTTTCCCTTTGACTTGGGTCATCTATTGACTTACTAATCATGACTCATCTAACTATAATGTTTGGAACCACACACTCCCCTTCTTGCGGATAAACATCTTCACCATCATCATTATCATCATCATCATAACATGTGGTCCATTCTTGGGTTCCTCTCCATCTTGAGGTTCGGCCTCATCTTCTCTTTTTTCAAAACCCACCTCCTCACCAAGGTAATACAATCTCCCTTCCCATAGGATCACGTTGCATCGGGTTGGACATTCATTAGCTTTATATCCCCAACCTTGGCACTTGAAACATTAGAATCTTTTTGGGTTAGGATACTTGTGAACTTCTTATTTTGGAGAATTTTGTGGACTGTTTTGGGCTCGGGAAGCCTTGTAGTGGCGGGCTGGTCCTTATTTTTGGGCCAACCCAAAGAGGATTGAGCCATCTCCTTGCTTCTAGGACAGCCCGAGGTAGATTTTCCCGTTGCCTTGAACGACGACCTCTCTTTAAGTTCCCTTTTAATCTCAAGATACGCTACAAAAATACCTTCAATGGTATCAAACTTGTGAAGTTTTAAATGAGTAGAGATTTCTTTGTTTAACCCATATTGGAATGGATGATGTCATGACTGATTTGTTCCCTACGATGATCAAGCTTCAACATGAGTTGCTGAAACTCATCATAATACGCCATCACACTTTTGTTACCTTAACGCAAGTTGTACAATCTAGCAAACAACTCATGGTGATAACTCTCGGGAAGGTACCATTGTCTCATCAAGTACCTCAATCAAAACCAAGGTGGTGGCTACCTATAAACTAATTCATTACAAAACCTCTTGACATACTCCCACCAAGTGTTAGCCTAACCCTGAAAATGAGCTATGGAATAAACAATTTTTCTTTTCTTTCGAGATATCATTAACTTGGAAAACTTTATCACAAGCTGATTCCCAAGCTAAGTAGGCTTTGGGGTCACTTTTACCTTTAAATATTAGTAGGGTCAACTTAATGGTGTTGATGCCTACATCTCTTTCTTGGTGTTGGTTTCTCTTTTCTCCATATCCTTGGTATCTTCTTTGATCTCCATACCCCTTCTCATCTCTTCCTTACTCATGTAAGCATTATCAAAGGCCCCATATCCTTCATATTCCTCTCTACCATATTCCTCAAAGTGGGCTGGATGGTTTTGGACATTTTGAGCTTGATTTAGAGGAATTGGATTTTATGGAGATGGGTGGTCTTTGGTTAAATGGAGCTTGGAAGGGAGGGTTTGAATTTAGGAGAGGTACTTTACGTCCAAGTCCCTCTTGTGGAACTTGAGGAGTTTGGAAATGTATTGGTCAAGTGGGGTCACGGTTTGGAGGGAAAGGAGTGGTTTGGCTTGTGGCATTTAGTGGAGCTTGGGGTAGCTTTAACATTTGGTGCAATGTTTCGGGAGTGATGGTTGTGGAGGAAGTTCTATCATGCCCACTTGAAGAAATATGTAGAGGATTAGAAGGGCGAGATTTTCTTTGACTCTCCACTTGTTCTAATCTCCCACTAATTGGTTACACATCTCCCTTTATTGTTGTCAAATTCCCTCTCACAGTTCCAACTTTCGTATTTTACCTTTCAAGTGTTCGGGTAATGACCTAAAGAGTGGCCCTCATAGAGTCAAGAGCATTAGTATCCACATTTTGGGATGTAGTCCCTTCCATTGTCAAGGTATTACCTACAAAATCAGCAAACAAGTTAGTGAAAAAAAAATCCTCTCCTCACTTACACTCTTTGGATCACCTCACATTTTAGTTCCACACGTGTTAAGATTGACTAGTAATCCGTGAATCCTTTAGGTATGAGTAAGCTCTTATCCGGAGTTGATTCTTGTTTAAAGATTCAAAGAATTCTCGTTGGATTAGAACCAAGAAGTAGCAATCTAATCAAAAGATAAAAGCACCCAAGTAATCGTTGACACGAACAAACGGATTCAAAGGACTAATTGACAACCTAGTAGGAATGTACTAGTTTATTAATTAGTTCTAGGACCAAGTAAGGAAACCAATAATCAACAATTAGAAACTAGAAAATATCCAAATTTGAGCTTATTAGTGATGTGGCAGTAGCAATGGTGATGTGGCAGCATGTAATTGGTTTTGGTCCCACAATTTTTTTTGTCACAAATCTGAAATTCAATATTCACACAACTTATAATGGATGACAATTGGTTTTGGAGGGAAAGTAAAAGTCTTGTACTCTTTTTCAACTTTTCAAACTCAAAAGGTGAGATTTGACTATACTAATCCCACAAAACAAGGTCCCTTGATTTAAGGAAAAGTGGTTGTCTAGGAAGTGATGTGTGCTAGTCTTCTCACCAACAACTTTATAACTCTTGTCTTACAACCTTTTAGATCTATTTTACACCTTTGTTGTCATAAGTTGTAAGAATAGATGAAGAACAAGATGAACACCGCAACAACCTTCAAGAACACAATATCAACTTCTTCAAGAACATAACACAAAACCACCAATTGTCATCAACAAGGTACAACCTACAGCCCACTTCAAGTCACCACAACAATGGTCAATATTATATGAGCTCAACTTTAGATCTAGAGACTTTTAGTGTTGGTGAGAAAGAAACCAACACTAGAAACACATTAAACAAGTAAAATAACACCTAGATCTAAACACACAAACACCAATCTCAGCCCAGACAACAAGATGGACAGATTTTTTTCTTTCTTTTTCTGGAATTTTCAGATTTCAACAATTTTTTTTTGAATTTTCATCCAAGAGAGCCCAAGATTGGTAGTGTAGGAACATAACCAGCCTTACTCTGATACCAAATAATACACTATCAAGTCCTGAATACAAGAATCCAGCAACAACAACAAGATGAGCAAACTAACACAAGCACAACAAGTTGAACAACAAGTGCTAGTGAATCGAAATAGGCCACACACGGCTTCACTAGGCTTTAAGAATCATGTTTTTAGAATAAAATGATGAAGTTTTCAATAAGAACCAGCAAGTTAATAAGGTGCTAGTGAATCAAAAGAGCCCTACACGGCTTCACTAGACTTCAAGATTACAAAACACAATCTTAACAAGATTACAAGAAGATAGTAACTTGACATGTAATATTTCAAGAGCCTAAGAACATTAACACCAAGTTCTTACTTGGACCAAAAGGAACTCTATGACCTCAAGATCCTTGTTTCTAGCCAAGATACAACACAAGTATTTCTCTACTTGTGAGTTTTCAAATTTGGGGCTTCTCCAATGGAAGAGAGAGATGTTCCTCGATATTACAAGTGTTTATGTCTCAAAATATTATGAAAGAACCACCTTCCAAATAACCCTAATATAATCTATTTATATTATACCATAAATAAAGGAGAAAATAACCAGATTGCCCTTGCCATGGGGTGGCCTTGGAGTGTAAGTTTATTACACTTCAAGAATCCTTTACACACTTAAAAATATTTAGACCATTAGGTTGATCAATCACCAACTAAACATGGCCATTTGCATGAACAAGTCTTGGAGTTTTTGTAACTCCCGAGGTTGGCTACGTGTGAATGGTCATGAACTTGTTGGACAACTTGCTACACTCATATCACATCCCCCCTTTTTTTTTTGCCAAATCCCCTCTCACGATACCAACTTCCGTGTTCAATCTCTTAAGTGTTTGGTAGCCTCAAGGGAGGCTTTCATAGTGTCAAAAGTACTGTTGTCCACGGTTTGAGATTTGAACCCTCCCATTGAGAGTACCTAATAAAAATATCTACAAAAACAGCAAAAAAATTAGTTCAAAAGCCTCACCACACTCATACACTTCGATTATCTTACTCGTAACTTCACTAGTGTTGTAAGCCGGCTAAGGAATCTGTGAGGAGCCAAGGATTGAGTCTACTCTTGTCCGGATTTGATTTCAATTTTGAAACTCAAACAAATATCGTAGGACGAGAGAGCCAAGAACTAATCAATGAATCAAAATGACAAAAGGCACACAAATAATGCTAACACGAGCAAACGGGCACAAATCTAACCAACAAGCTAGTAGGAGATTACTAGATCGTCAATTAGTGTTCGAACCAACAAACAAAACTAAGAAGCAATAAGATGAAATTAAGAAATCTAAAATTTGAACTCAAAAAAAATGTTGCGTGAACAATAATTTAGTGACCAATTTATAACATGGAAATGGTGGATTTGGTCTCAGTTTTGTCAAAATTTTACTCTCTAAATTCAAGTCTTGACCAATTTATAACATGGAAATGGTGGATTTGGTTAATGGAGGGAAATTTGGTCTTGGGGCTTATTTTTCAAATTCAAAGCAAAACTAGACTTCTTGGTACTTTCTCCTTGAAACAAGGTCCTTAAATCAAGGAAAGTAGGTCAAAAGTAGTGGTCAAGTCTTTGAAGTGATGTGAACAAGTCTTTCACCTATTTAGATCTATTTGCACTTTAAAGCATAATAAGATGATGAATGTGGTGAAGACTTCAAGAACACAATAACAACATCAAGAACAACCAACAACAATCTCTCGAAGAACAACAACAAGTCCACAACAATTCGGCCAACCCACAACAACAACAACAGCAAGATTGTCCACACGGCCACACCTATGTTCACGGCAACAACTTCAACAAATTCAAGTTCAAGCTTAGATTTGGACACTTTTAGTGTTGGTGAGAAATAAACCAACACTTGCAACACTCTAAACAAACAAAATACTACCAGATCTAGTCAATAAAAACAAGAAAGTCTCAGCCAAGACACAACAAGAATACACTTTTCAGCCAAGAACACAACAATGGACAGATTGCTATTTTCTGGAATTTTCAGCTTTTCAACAACTTTTTTTTGTTTTTCCAACTCTAAAACCCAAGATTGATCTTGTTAGTACAAAATCAAAGATGTCTTTCATACCAAATGATACAAGATAAACAAGGAAGACACGGAATTACACAATAAAACAGTCCATAAGTCAAGAAACCGAGGACTATCTTGGTGACCACACTCGGATTCGCTAGTGATAACAATAATGGAGAGAATATCACGTGTTAAACATAATAATTAGCCAGCCCCAAGCTAAGATTAATAACAATATATGAAGCACAAGATGAACATAACAATAAGAAGAACAACAACAAGACAAACAACTTACACTACAAGATACCTTCTGTGACAAGATTACAAGAATGTAAATGATAGAAAGATAGACATACAAGAACCTAATGTGCTCTCAAACACAAAGACCCTTAACGATGAAAGTAGCAAAACCTATACTCTTCAAAGAACACAAGAGGGAACTCAATCCTTGAATCATCAAAGGTTCCAACCAAACAAATAACAAGAGTGAATTCACACTCTAATTGTTACCTAGTTTTGGCCAAGCCCCTTTTGGGAGAGAACTTGTGTGTTCCAAGAGTGAGATACAATATTCAATATCAAAAAGCTGAAAACTAAAACCCTAGAATGTTCCTTTTATAGTGTATTACATAATAGGAGTTAAAAGGACAAAAAGGCCCCTCAATGATGGGGCGCCCCTCTAGTGCATGTAGTGGGCTGATTTGGTGTGTATTTAGGTCCTATTTGCACTTCATTTTGTACACACCAAGCCTCGGGCCCAACACACACTCTCTTAAATCCATCTATGTGATCGCACTTATATCAGAAGTACATCAAACACACATCTCAAATAATTCACATGTTCATCAATAGACTTACTATATACCAACACATCATCAAAGTAGACAGCCACAAACTTTCCAATATAAGGCTTCATCACATGATTCATTAGCCTCATAAAGGTGCTAGGAGCATTGGTAAGGCCAAAGTGCATGACCAACCACTCATACAGACCAAATTTGGTCTTGAAAGAGGTCTTCTACTCATCACCGAGTTGCATACGAATCTGGTGGTAGCCACTCCTAAGATCAACTTTAGAAAACACACAAGCACCATGGAGTTAATCTAGCATATCATCTAGTCTAGGGATAGGATGACCATACCTTATAGTGATTTTGTTGATGGCTCTACAATCAATGCACATGCGCCAAGTTCCATCCTTCTTTGGTACCAAAAGAACTGGGATAGCACACAGACTTAAACTTTCTTTGATGTAGCCTTTATTGAGAAGCTCCTAAACTTGTCTTTCAAGCTCCTTAGTGTCCATGGGATTGCTCCTATAGGCTGGTTTGTTTGGAAGTTGTGAACCCGACACCAAATTAATTTGGCGCTCAATTCCCCGTATTGAGGGCAACCCTTGCAGCAATTCTTGAGGAAATACATCATCAAACTCCTACAAAACAAGTGAAATGGAAGGGGATAAAAAAGATAAAAAATAAGAAGAAGGAAAAAAGTTAGTATTAAAAGCATGAGCTAGGAGAAGCATTAAGTATGTCCATGTCTTGATCCTTGAACAGATCCTTCCTCCTAGCCAACATAACCATGGATCCTTGACCTTTTGACCCTTAGAATAGGAAAGTTCTCCTTTAGAAGAAGTAGAACCCGAGATCTCCTCTTATTGCCTCTTTTCGAGTTCTAGCCTTTTGCTTTCCTTTTCTTTTAACTCTCTTAACCTTTGATGCAATTTATTCACTTGAGAGGGTGAAAGTAGGTGTAATGTGAACTTCTTCCCATCATGCACAAGTGAATAAGTGTTCAACCTTCCATCATGCTTGGTCGATTTGTCATATTGTCATGGTCTACCAAGTAACAAATGGCACGCTTGCATTGGAATTACATCATAACAAATCTCATCTTGGTAGTTTCCTACCTTGAACTTGATCATGCATTATCGTGTCACTTTTAACTCACCACATTCATTGAGCCATTGTAGTTTGTATGGATTAGCATGAGGGGTGGTTGGGAGTTTTAAGAAATTCACCGTGGTAGAACTAGCAACATTTGTGCAACTTTCACCATCAATCACCATAGTACACACTCCTCCCTTAATCAAGCACTTAGTGTGGAACAAATTCTCTCTTTGGCTCAGATCTTCAAGTGATTTACTCACTATAGCCCTTCTCACTACATAATTAGGAACTTGACACTCACTCTCCATCTTGTGGCCAAGTTCCTTCTTCCTTACAATCATCACAACTGACCTCGGGTTCACCATCACAAGGCTCTCTATCTTGTAAACCAACCTCTTTAACCTCGGGTTAAAGCTCAACTTCCTCACCTAGGTAATACAACCTACCTTCCCTTTGATACAAGAAAACACTAGGAAAAATGAAATTGACACTAAGAATGCAACAACCAGCAAACACACAAAGTGAAAAACAACACAAAAAAAGGGATGAAGAAGAAGAATGTTTGAAATTAAAGGATAGATAGAAAGACCTTTACTTCTACCAAGTGATTAACAAAAGATTGTATCAAACCATCAATCACACCTCACTAATAGAAGATCAAACCTTCTTATTAGGTGGACCAAGGGAATTCACACTCCTCAAAACCCACCTTTATTGCCAAATGCTCAACACAAGTGAAGAATCTACCTCACTTGCATAGAACCTTCAAGTTTTAGTTTCTCTCTCTTAAGGAAAAGGAGAATATTAACAAGCTAAAACTAATATTACAATCTGAAAATTAACTCAATTCATTATGTCAAAAACTTATGAAAATAAGAGCTAAGGTGCCTATTTATACTATTACAAAACAAAGACTAAAATACCCTTAATGAAGGGGACTCCTTTGGAGTGTAAAAAGAAAGTCTTAAAGGACCATAATAGCCCTAACTTAGGTGCCTCTTGAGTGTTATTTTAGAGTGCAAAATGTCTTCAATTCCCTTCACTTGAGTCGCCTATTGAGTGTATAAGTTCTCCTCTTTTTATTCTCTTGAACAAGGCTTCAAAATACTCTAAAAAAAGATTCCAATTGCTTGCCAATTACGAAGTTTGATACCTTCGATTCTTGTGTGGTATCTTGGCACTTGTTTGACCTCAGATTGCTTGACAAAAGTTGAGGGTTCTTTTCCTTTACCTAAACCCGAAGCTAGCTGATTTGTACCTTTAGAATGGACCCAAATTGGGTATTTGAGGTCTTGGATTGTACCTTTCTTTGCTCTCCTTTTCAATTTCCAAGGCCGCTTGAAAAACCTCAACCACGGTTTCAAACTTATAAGAGTCCTTCGTGAAAAGATGTCTTTGTTCAACCCCACTTTGAAATGAATGATGTCATGCATGACTTCTTCACCTCTATGATGAAGCTTCAAAATAAGTTGCTGAAATTCGTCATAGTAAGCCATGACACTCATGCTTCCTTGCCTCAAGTTGTAGAGCTTGGCAAGGAGCTCATGTCTATATTGTTCCGGTACATACCTCTCTCTCATTACTCTTTTCAAGTCTTCCCAAGGGGGTGGTTGGCCACCAATAAAGACATTCCCAAACCTCTTAGTGTAATCCCACCAAGTGTTGGCATATCCTTCAAAGTGTGCAATGGCATACCAACCTTTCTTCTCCTCGGTTAAGTCATTCACTTGGAATAACTTTTCACAAGAAATTCCCAAGCTAAGTACACCTCAGGACCACTTTCTCCCTTGAAAATCAGAATGCCAACCTTCATTGAATTAATGCCAATGTCTCTGATTCTTGGTTGATCACCGTGCCCATGCCTTGCATCTTGCCTTCGGAATCTACCATAAGGTCCCTTTTGTTCATATCTTCCCCTCTCTTCCTCATCAAACCAATAATCATCATGAGGAACTCCATAGCTTTCTTGCTCCCCTCTACCATAATCCTCAATTTAGATGGGTGAGTTTTGGATTTGAGGCCTTTGAGGAAGTGGTTTAGTCTTTGATTATGTGGTACTTGAACTTGGGGTGGTGGATGACTTAGTCTTTGGTCCATGGGATTTGGCATTTGGTAAGTGGTATTTGGTGGAGGTATTTGGTTCGGATTTGTTGGTGAATTTTGAGTTCCAAGTCCCTCTTATTCAACTTGGTTCATTTGGTGATGTAGTGGC